>NC_084751.1:13608626-13623626 GCF_033978785.1 Entelurus aequoreus | reverse complement strand
CACTTTTAAGAACCTATAAAAAAAAGATAAACGACTATGCATTTAATGACTGATTAAAAGCTCATTCCAGGTAACGTGCCCTGTTTTGTTCTTGATGAGTCCGTGTAACACGGGGAGGGAGATCTGTCAGATTGTCATGAATAATGCAGCGACGTCTCATTATCCACAGCACTTTTTTTTTTTTTTGTCCCCGTGGGGAGTGCTTGGAGTTTGTAGCTGGTGGAGAGTTTTACTGCAGGCGTTGATGTCATTTACTCCTTTAAATGATGTGTTGACGCTCTGAGTGGGGAGTTACGCCGGACCTGGTGCCGCTTAAAGCGCTCTGTTTCACTCAAGCTCTGTTATAACATGCATTTTAAAGCCGAATTGTGGGTTTATTAGGTCGACGGTGAATTAGAAAAACAATTCAACATTTGAAAGTGAATGCAAAAGTAACAAAAAGTTCCTGGATTTTCACCCCTTGATGTTTCATAAAACATAACAATTACTGTATTTTTCGGACTATAAGGCACACTCAAAATCATTTCATTTTCTCAAAAATGGACCGTGCACCTGGTTGTGCTGACTGACTGATTTGATGTGACACCTGGTGTAATGATAAGTGTGGCCAGCAGATGGCAGGCACACACAAGAGATACATGTGGACTGCAGGTTGACGCCTGTTCAATAAATAATGCAAGCAAGCAAGACCAAAACCTATTTTGTTTCATTAAGAATATAGAACATTACAGAGAGCGTTCAAAAATCTGTCAAAATGTTTTAGTACGACATTAGTAAGTTACGAAGCTGCACCGCTTGATGGATTGTCGTCACATTACGGCTACCATAGTCAGGTGTACTGCGCTTCAACATACAGGTATTATGGTGTAGGTATTAGGACCCCAAAAACGGCACCAAGCATTTTGTTTTGCAATATTATGCAACAACAACTTTGCTTACCTATCGGTACCTGCTGATGTGTATTTGGGATCTGCATAAGTCCTGAAAGTTTGCCTTTGTCTGCCATTGTAGTCCGCGCCGTAGTCAATAAGCTCCTTCTTTTTCTCTATCCTCTTGTTGTGGGGAATTCACCCTCCGCTGTTGCTATTTTTAATACAAAGTAACATATAGTTCTAACGTATGTTTGTCAGTAGGCAAGCTATGGAACTGCTAAAAACTACAACAAAGATGACGGGCAGAAGGCGGTGTCAGAGTAGATCAACATTAATAAGACCGCCCACCAAACGGCACATCCCAAAGAGATGGTCAGAAAGAGGCTTGAAGATGGTCTGTAAAACATAATCCATCCAAAATGTTGACCAACAAACCACCATTACATGTTATGTAGACCACAAGGACGTGTTTTACATGTAGAAATACATGACCCCTTGAATAGGCCTTATAATCCAGTGCGCGTTTTGTATGAATATTTGCCCATTGACAGTGCACCCTATAGTTTGTAAAATATGGTACACCAAGAGGTTGCCTACAGCCGTAGTTGTTAACAAACTCATATTTATTTATTTTTTAAACCTGGTGCCGATTTTCTGCACCTGGGGACAACAAGAAACTAGTTAAAGAGCGGCTTTAATTGTGGCAACAATTCAAAAATATTATTTAAATATATATATATATATATATATATATATATATATATATATATATATATATATATATATATATATATATATATATATATATATATATATATATATATATATATATATTATTTTTTTTAATTTTTTATTTTACTTTATTTAATTTTTTTTTCCCAGGATTGTTGTATTGTATTTATATCCAAACATATCTGAAAAGAAGTAGGAAGAAGCATTAGCCATCAACAAGTCTCTGAATGTATTACTTCTCAAGAAATTACTATCGTATTGTCATAATCTGTAAAAAAAAAAAAAGTGGAGTTTTTAGATATGGGCTACATAAGCAACAGTCTCTAAAGGGCGCCACAAGGATATATATATATATATATATATATATATATATATATATATATATATATATATATATATATATATATATATATATATATATATATATATATATATATATATATATATATATATATATATATGTATATATATATATATATATATATATATATATATATATACACACCTTCTCATTTAACGTGTTTTCTTTATATTCATGACTAATTACATAGTAGATTGTCACTGAAGGCATCAAAACTATGAATGAACACGTGGAATGACTGAAAACATGTTTTATATTCTAGTTTCTTCAAAATAGCCACCCTTTGCTCTGATTACTTTTTCGCACATTCTTGACATTTTCTCGATGAGCTTCGAGAGGTAGTGACCTGAAATGGTTTTCACCTCACAGGTGTCCTAGTTTTGATGCCTTCAGTGACAATCGGCAATGATAATAGTCATGAAAATAAAGAAAACACATTGAAATGAGAAGGTGTGTCATATATATGTATATATATATATATATATATATATATATATATATATATATATATATATATATATATATATATATATATATATATATATATATATATATATATATATATATATATATATATATATACCAACTGCCACTATATAAAAGTATCACATTTAAAAACCTGTACACTAAAACAAACATGCAAAAAAAAAAAAAAAAACTGCTATATATTTGACATTTTTCTACAGCGTTAATTTGATGCTTGTTTAGCTTGTCTACATTGAAAAACAAATTAAAGACACAAATTTATCAAAGACACATTTTTTATTTATTTGGTAAATCTTTATGTTGAGACTGGCACCACACATTTAGAATATGCATTACATACACTCATTAAAGTAAACACCTAATTCAATAATTGAATTTTAACCACGTTTTATACATAAATATTTTATAAAACATCCTCAGATATTTTGCACCTCAAACCCACTTTGGGGTTGAACTGTGTGAATGTCTCTTTGCTGGGAGGGTTCTCCTGGTGCCGACAGATCTTTCGTGAGCCCGGTAGACAGGTTGAATCAAGTCTTTTATTGACATACACCAGTATGGTTTTGCTTTCCAGCAATATATATACACTACCGTTCAAAAGTTTAGGGTCACCCAAACAATTTTGTGGATTAGCCTTCATTTCTAAGAACAAGAATAGACTGTCGAGTTTCAGATGAAAGTTCTCTTTTTCTGGCCATTTTGAGCGTTTAATTGACCCCACAAATGTGATGCTCCAGAAACTCAATCTGCTCAAAGGAAGGTCAGTTTTGTAGCTTCTGTAACGAGCTAAACTGTTTTTAGATGTGTGAACATGATTGCACAAGGGTTTTCTAATCATCAATTAGCCTTCTGAGCCAATGAGCAAACACATTGTACCATTAGAACACTGGAGTGATAGTTGCTGGAAATGGGCCTGTATACACCTATGTAGATATTGCACCAAAAACCAGACATTTGCAGCTAGAATAGTCATTTACCACATTAGCAATGTATAGAGTGTATTTCTTTAAAGTTAAGACTAGTTTAAAGTTATCTTCATTGAAAATTACAGTGCCTTTCCTTCAAAAATAAGGACATTTCAACGTGACCCCAAACTTTTCGGACTTTTCAGTCTGGCGTGTCTCTGCTTCCTGTGTCTCTCCCTCTGGCTCCAACTCCAACTCTCGTGTCTCGGCCCGGCTGCTGCTAATAAAGGCGACAAGTGATTAGATAACCCTCCCCCAGCTGGGCAATCCACTCACCTGTCGCTTGGCTTCGAGGCCGGCCATACACACCCCATTCCTGCAGGATGCGCGCCGACCACGCCCTCCTCCACCAACTGTTTTAAGCATTTTTATTTTGTTTGAATCAACGCCAACATGACAGCTGTAGCAGGAAAAAGAACGTCTTAAAAACCCAGCCTCGTCAAAGCCGCGTCCCGCCACGTGATGAACGCCTTCACTCAGCGTGATCACGCACGGCATCAAAATGTGCCATTACTCAATGCAAGTGACACCAGAAACAAACTCATAAATCCTCCTCGCGGGATCTTCAAAATATGTGCATATCTTAATTTTATCACCGCTGTTTTCCGCCTACTACATTTACCCTCCATGATGATCGGGATTTCTATTTTATTTTTACAACAATATTCAACGAGAGTCAGCATATCCACGAGGCGCATTAATCAAGTGCAGGGGCACAGCAATAACGCACTCTGTAATCACGCCGCCACACTGCTCTAACTTTGGGCAGTGTCCCTCAGTCGTTCATCATGTTTGCAAGCCAGAGAGATTCATTGCAAGTACATTAGTCACTGTTTAGATGCGATGAATATGCTGCGAGGGTCAGACCAGTTCCAAACCAATTGATCTTACTTTGCTCATAATTTGGAAACTCGGCTAAGAATAAGTCATTGCAAAAGCGGAAATATAGGTCACATATATACACAACCCAAAACCAGTGAAGTTGGCACGATGTGTAATTAGTAAATAAAAACAGAATACAAAGATTTCCAAAAATCATTTTCAACTTATATTCAAGACAATATATTTAATGTTAGAACTGAGAAACTTTTTTTATTTTTTGCAAATAATCATGAACTTAGAATTGAATGGCAGCAACACATTGCAAAAAAGTTGGCACAGGGGCAATGTTACCACTGTGTTACATGGCCGTTCCTTTTAACAACACTCAGTAAACGTTTGGGAACTGAGGAGACCAATTTTTGAAGCTTTTCAGGTGAAATTATTTCCAATTCTTGCTTGATGTACAGCTTAAGTTGTTCAACAGTCCGGGGGTCTCCGTTGTGGTATTTTAGGCTTCATAATGCGCCACACATTTTCAATGGGAGACAGGTCTGGACTACAGGCAGGCCAGTCTAGTACCCGCACTCTTTTACTATGAAGCCACGCTGTTGTAACACGTGGCTTGGCATTGTCTTGCTGAAATAAGCAGGGGCGTCCATGATAACGTTGCTTGGATGGCAACATATGTTGCTCCAAAACCTGAATGTGCCTTTCAGCATTAATGGTGCCTTCACAGATGTGTAAGTTACCCATGCCTTGGGCACTAATACACCCCCATACCATCACAGATGCTGGCTTTTCAACTTTGCGCCTATAACAATCCGGATGGTTCTTTTCCTCTTTGGTCCAGAGGACACGACGTCCACAGTTTCCAAAAACAATTTGAAATGTGGACTCGTCAGACAACAGAACACTTTTCCACTTTGTATCAGTCCATCTTAGATGAGCTCAGGCCCAGCAAAGCCGGCGGCGTTTCTGGGTGTTGTTGATAAATGGCTTTGGCTTTGCATAGTCAAGTTTTAACTTGGACTTACAAATGTAGCGACCAACTGGAATTACTGACAGTTGTTCTTCATAAGTGTTGCTGAGCCAATGTGGCGATATCCTTTACACACTGATGTCGTTTTTTTGATGCAGTACCGCCTGAGGGATAGAAGGTCCATAATATCATCGCTTATGTGCAGTGATTTCTCCAGATTCTCTGAACCTTTTGATGATATTACGGACCGTAGATGGTCAATTCCTTGCAATAGCTGGTTGAGAAATGTTGTTCTTAAACTGTTCGACAATTTGCTCATGCATTTGTTCACAAAGTGGTGACCCTCGCCCCATCCTTGTTTGTGAATGACTGAGCATTTCATGGAAGCTGCCTTTTCATGGCACCCACCTGTTCCCAGTTAGCCTGTCCACCTGTGGGATGTTCCAAATACGTGTTTGATGAGCATTCCTCAACTTTATCAGTCTTTTTTGCCACCTGTGCTAGCTTTTTTTAAACATGCCGCAGGCATCAAATTCCAAATGAGCTGATAATTGCAAAAAATAACGTTTTCCAGTATCTTGTCTTTGCAGTCTATTCAATTGAATATAAGTTGAAAAGGATTTGCAAATCATTGTATTCTGTTTGTATTTACGATTTACACAACGTGCCAACTTCGCTGGTTTTGGGTTTTCTAGTACCTAGTTAGCTGGGCTGCCAAATGTGCCCAGTGGATACCATATGGTTGCCGTAAACCACGGCTAGAATTAATGTTTTGTGCTTTATAGCAGGGGTGTCAAACGTACGGCCCGAGGGCCGGATCAGGCCCGCGAACAGGTTTTATCCGGCCCGCGGGATGAGTTTGCTAAATATAAAAATGAACCTGAAGTTTTTGAATGAAATAAACAGCTGTTCTAAATGTGTCCACTGGATGTCGCAATAGCAATTATTTGTATCTTTGTAGATGATTAAGTTAAAGTTTGTCATGTCTGTTGATCATGTTTTTGTTTGGCCATGTGCTGTTTATTTTTTGGACTCTTTTTAGTTCCTGGTTGTGCACTCTTCCTTGTTTTGTTTCCATGACTACTCATTAGCTTCACCTGTCTCACGTTTTGCACTCGCGCACCTGTCACTAATCAGGTCGGTATTATTTAAGCTTGCAGTTGCCAGGCAGTCTGTCTGGCGACATTAGTGTGTGTGTGACAATCATTGGTACTTTAATCTTAAAATTACCTCCTTGACACCCATGCTATCTGATATCCTTAACAAACAACCCATAGTCCACGTCTTGACAAAGTTAAAGTACCACTGATAGTCACACACACACACTAGGTGTGATGAAATTTTGACCCATCCCCTTGTTCCACCACTTGGGAGGTGAGGGGAGCAGTGAGCAGCAGCGGTGGCCACGCTCGGGAATCAGATTGTTGATTACTGATCTCAAGGCGGACACTCTAACCACAAGGTGCTACATATGTACAAAATAAACCACATGTTAGTACATCAGTCGAAGAAAATTATCAAACTACATAAATAACATCCTGTAATTTGAATTTGATATAATTGTTTTTATCTTGATAGATTGAAAATTAACCCCACTGAGTTGACTGATGAACATTATCACATCATTTATTCTGAAAATATAAATAACGACAAAATAAAGTATATATACTATTAACCGCAACAGGGGATTGTAAAAAAAACAAAAAAACAACAACATTATGATTTGCACAATTTCAGAATGTGCTTGTCCTATTTTTAAACAAAGAACAAAATCTGAAGTTGTCTTTATTTTTAAGTTATCGTGCCGTGATTTTACCAGTCCGGCCCACTAGGGAGTATATTTCTCTCCATGTGGCCCCCGATCTAAAATTAGTTTGACATCCCTGCTTTATAGTGTACTCCACAGTCTCTACAACCCATTTTCTTTTCACTCTGTCTCCTCCTTGGTTATCATTATTTTTTTTTACGTGGCCAACTTCCACAAACCGAGGAGTTAATATAGCAGACCGGCACTCAAGTAGCTGGAAAGTATTTTCCTGTGTCATTGTTAATGAGACACATTTTTTTACGAACTTTAGTTAGACACAACATCTTAGCTGCAAGTCTTTTACAGCGCTTGTCCTCCCAATTTTCTGTCATTTGGCCCCCCTTGTAAAACGTCTTCCAAATTGATTGTTGGTTATCTCCCCGCTATTTTTTTTTATCTCACTATGCAGAAAGCAGATTAGAATGCACTTCACAGCTGAGCCAAACCTTTTTTTTTGTGTGTTTTTCTTTTTGGCCAATCTCACCTTCCCCATCCCTCATTTTTTCCTCTATATTAAGGAGTCATTTGTCAAGGCTTGGAGGGTCCTGGCAGAAAGGACGGATGTCCCATATTGCCTTTCTAATTGCAAATACCGTGCCATCAAACACAAAGGACAGGGTCGTATCGCCCAGGAATGAATGATGTTGGTTTCTTTGCAAGTGCACTGCAAAAAGTCAGTGTTCAAAAACAAGAAAAAAACAAACAAAAATGAGGGTTATTTTATTTGAAATAAGCAAAAGTATCTGCCAATCGAACAAGAAAATTTGGTTTGTCAAGACTTTCCAAAACAAGTAAAATTAGCTAACCTCAATGAACGCAAAAATACCTTAAAATAAGTATATTCTCACTAAGAACAACTGTACTACTATATGAGTACGTATTTTCTATTGTTTCATTGAAAATAAAACAGCAAAGTCCATTTGGCTGTCATCTGTTTTAATATGAGACACAATTGTGTCAACGTCATAATTTGTTTCTTACATGCTTGAAATAAGAAATGATTACTTTAAAAAAGTAGTTTTATACTTGTGAGTGTTGATGACACAGCTTTGCAACAGTTGATATTCTAGTTTCAAGCATGTTTTACTCAATATAGGTCATAACATCTCAGCAACAAGCTGTAATGTCTTACTGAGATCATTTAGGACCAAAACACTTAAAACAAGTAAAACACTCTAACATAAAATCTGCTTAGTGAGAAGAATTATCTTATCAGACAGAAAATAAGCAAATATCACCCTTATTTGAGATATTTAATTTGACTTAGATTTCAGTTTTTGCAGTGTGGGTATAGAAAACCAGCATTTTTTATTATTTTTTTAGGCCAGTTTTCAAAAATATACAGAGGTAAACAATTTTGTACTTACAGGAGGCAATTAGGGACACGGCTTGTCAGAATATGCAACCTTGCACCATCAACTTTTCTTGTTTCTGCACAATTGCGGAACTGTAACCCACTTACTATATTTTCAAGGGTGCTTATCGGATAACTGTGGCCAAACAAACTTATATTTAGTCCCATTCTAAGGCAACGATGGGCTCATTTACTTTCAGACTGAGGTTGAGGTGGTTCAGGATGTCGTTTTATTTGGAAGCAGTGTTATATGTTATTCATGTTGCCGTTGGTACTACTGATCCTGAGAGTCTTTTTTACCGATCGTTTTATCTGAATTTGGTATCTTTTCATTTCTGGTTACTCGGTGTCACTTATCCCTTGACTTAAGCTAGTATTGTCTCAAATACAGTAGTGGTAGTTTCATATGGTCTCATTTCTGGTTGGATCTTGCGTGAGATAATCATTGTGCAATGCAGTCTGCTGAAAATGATGGAAAGCGCCATTCTACAAAGCAACATTTTAAAGTACCAGTAGAATGGAAAAACGAGTTGACTTTCTAGGCTTAATTGTGTTTCACTGTATCCATTAAACCATATCCAATTGTATTTACGATCCGTAAAGTATTTGAAAATACCGTCTAAACATCACAAAATGCCACAAACTCAGACGCCCGTTTTGAATATCCCGCCCTGAGTACAGTACAGGCCAAAAGTTTGGACACACCTTCACATTTCAATGCATTTTCTTTATTTTCATGACTATTTACGTTGTAGATTGTCACCGAAGGCATCAAAACTATGACACCTGTGGAGTGAAAACCATTTCAGGTGACTACCTCTTGAAGCTCATCGAGAGAATGCCAAGAGTGTGCAGAGCAGTAATCAGAGCAAAGGGTGGCTATTTTGAAGGAACTAGAATATAAAACATGTTTTCAGTTAGTACAACTTTTTGTGTTAAGTACATAACTCCACATGTGTTCATTCGTAGTTTTGATGCCTTCAGTGACAATCTGCAATGTAAAAAGTCATGAAAATAAAGAAAACCCATTGAATGAAAAGGTGTGTCCAAACTGGTGGTCTGTACTAAGGCAATATCCTTAGATTCGAGGTCAGATGATGTCAGTATGAGAACGCTTCTGCACTCTAACCATATTATTGGATCAGTCATACTGGAAATACACAAACATTGAAAATAGATGTGCTGTTTGTCATTAACAATTCTTACGTGCGAGCGTAAATAACTGAGAAGCACTGTCTTAAGCAGACATCGTTGGACGCACACTTGAAAACAACGCCATAAACTGACCTTAGGGATTTTGCAAGAGGGTAGTACTCATGGCGACCATTACGTGTACATACTGTATGTATGTAAAGGTACATAGCATTGAGATATGCTCGTGCTGCTTTTGCTGAAAGGTCAGTGTGTGCAAATGCTGTTCATGTGGCGTTAAGGGGGACATGAATACATCATGTACACTGGTTTCTTGCTTTAAAATGTCAATACAGTATGTATTGTCATTTTGTGTATATATATATATACTGTGTATGTATATATATATATATATATATGTGTATATATATATATATATATATATATATATATATATATATATATATATATATATATATATATATATATATATATATATATATATATATGTATATGTATATATATATATATGTATATGTATATGTATATATATATATATATATATATATATATATATGTATATATATATATATATATATATATATATATATATATATGTATATATGTATATATATATATATATATATATATGTATATATATATATATATATATATATATATATATATATATATATATATATATATATATATATATATATATATATATATATATATATATATATATATATATATATATATATATATATATATACCGTAATTTCCGGACTATAAGCCGCACCAGCTAAATTTAGGGGAAAATACAGATTGCTCCACATATAAGGTTCCTGCTACCACGGAGGGGATTGTCGGGACAGAGATGACTGTTTGGGAACGCAAAGCGTCCCATTTATTAACTATAAATCTTTCAATCATTCAATCAAACTTTCACATCTTTGACATGGCGAACAGCATTCGTGCGGAGTACAAATAATACAACGGTGCAAAGTAATACAAAGTGCTCGCATGTACGTTATCAAAATAACCAGCCTACCGGTATATGAAAAGTCAGTCTTTAATCATTGTGTCATCGTCTTCCTCCTGCGTACTAAAACCACAGAAATCCTCTTCGTCGGTGTCGGAGAAGAACAGGCCGTACATAAGCCGCACCCTTGTATAAGCCGCAGGGACCAGAACGAGGGGAAAAAGTAGCGGCTTATAGTCCGGAAATTACGGTGTATATATATATATATATATATATATATATATATATATATATATATATATATATATATATATATATATATATATATATATATATATATATATATATATATATATATATATATATATATATATATATATATATATATATACATGTATATTTATTTATACATATATATGCACATACATATATATGCACATGCACATATGCACATATATATATATATACACACACACACACTTATAGCAGACCCACTAAATTTTAGAAGAAGAAAAATAAAATGTATGCATATACTGTATATATAGATACATTGCAACATTTGTTATTTACACAGTAATATTTTTTGTAAATGTTTATCTACATACCTTAATTGTTTCCGAACTGTGGCTCTAACGAGGCAGGAAAAAGGCTGATCAAACAAAACACAAGTCATCGTCATGGACCCACTAGCTGCGGAAGCTAGCTCTCCAATCAGCTAAACAGACTCAATAACTCTACAGTGACATTTTGGGGAATTTACTGAGGAATTTGTGAAACTGAAACAATACAAAAATAATGCCATTGTACGTTAATAATACTAACACAGACACTCGTAGATGTGTTAGCATGCTAGCTAATGCTAACGACGCTAGCTTCATTACATTACGATAGCATGCACAAATATGCATTAAAACACTCCTACGGACATCACAAATGGTACGGCTTAGTAAGTATGAATTGTTTTAGTTATATTGTAAAACTTAAAAATGATGCTTGGAGTGATAAGTAATATATTTCGAGCAGAAACACTATGAACGGTTTTACTTCTAGTTCAAGGCACTAAAACAGGAAGTACGATTTCAACCTGCAGCAACTGCAGTGACCAAATTCATCCAAAGGATGGTGCCATAGCACAAACAGTAACACACCATGTTTCCTGCTTGGGTTTAACAAAAGCTATTTGTAGAGGTCGCTTCCAAGCGGTACCACTGACATACACTTCACAGGAGCCAGGCGTGCGAAGTTGAACAACGTTTTAATGTACATAGATATTATCAACATATTTTCTCCAGCAGAACGTGACTTTTCAGTCACGTCCGTATCCTCTCTCCCCTCCTGCTTCCGGCCGCTTACTGTTAAAGACAACAGATGATTAGACTAACACGTACCACGTGTGAAATCGAATCACCTGCCAGCTGTGTCTCGCCGTCAGCACTGCCACGCCCGTCTGATGGTGCTCTGTCCTCAGCACCATGGACAGAGGCGGTGACCTTTGCTCCTGCAGGCAGCGCAGGCCACATCTACCTCCACACTATTCAACCCAAGCGCAACACGGTTGAGCAGTGGTTAGTGCTCGATTCCCGGGCTCGAGGGTCTTTCTGTGTGATTCACATGTTCACCCCGTGACTGCGTGGGTTCTCTCCGGGTTCTCCGACTTCCTCCCACCTCCAAAGACATGCACCTGGGGACGGGTTGATTGGCGACACTAAAAAAAAAAGGGAAAAATCACAAATTCTACATTGCTTCAAAACCGTAGGAGAAGACGTTAGCGAAGTTGACCAATCACAGCTCTTTTTTTCTCCCTCACTTTATTTCGACAACAATATAATCCATGAAATTCAGTCGAAAAATAAAAGTAAACATGTTTCCATAGTTTTTTGTTTTTTTTTCAAAATATGAACATAGAAATATATTGTGTCTGTAATTTTCAAACAGTAATTAAGATATAGAAACAACAACTACCATAAGGAAATAATGAACAAGGAATAACCAAAACAATAGAAGACAAAAGAAAAACAAGCATTATATTTTTTAATTGCATTGTGTCTTTGATGAAAATGGTCTTTTAGTTTGTGGGAAGTTGCCATTACCTTTTTTGTGTTGTTGGTTGAAGCCTGTCGACGTTAAACCCAGAGAGGATTTCTGAGTGTGCAAAAACACCTCCAAACTTTGCTCAATGGGCACCAACTTGGTGAAGTCACTCATGCTATTATAGTTAATCACAAGATGGCGATTATAGGCAGGCAGCAGTTAACAATGTCAAATGTATTTGGCGTGACAAACAAAGCAACTTCAGCTGGATAAAATAAATGAAAATAAAAATAAATTGTCAGTCTTGTGAGCCAATTCTTATTCGCTAGAGAGTAACAGTAAAGTTAAACGTTTCAACTATTCAAGATTATCATTGTCAAATGCTTACAGTATTGTCTATACCAGTGTTTTCCAACCACTGTGCCGTGGGACATTATGTAGTTTCACCTATTTGGGTTAAAAATATTTTTTTTGCAAACCGGTAATTATATTCCGCAAATAATGTGTTGTTGTTGAGTGTCGGTGCTGTCTAGAGCTCGGCAGAGTAACCCTGTAATACTCTTCCATATCAGTAGGTGACAGCCGGTAGCTAATTGCTTTGTAGATGTCGGAAACACGTCGCGTGATGGTTTGTCATGATCATAATATGCAGACGACAGCGGGAGGCGGTGTGAAGGTAAAAAGGTGTCTAATGCTTAAACCAAAAATAAACACAAGGTGAGTGCCCCTAAGAAAAGGCATTGAAGCTTAGGGAAGGTTATGCAGAATGAAACTAAAACTGAACTGGCTACAAAGTAAACAAAAACAGAATGCTGGACGACAGCAAAGACTTACTGTGGAGCAAAGACGGCGTCCACAAAGTACGTACATCCGAACATGACATGGCAATCAACCACGTCCACACAAAGAAGGATAAAAACAACTGAAATATTCTTGATTGCTAAAACAAAGTAGATGTGGGGAATATCGCTCAAAAGAAGCATGGAACTGCAACAGGAAAATACCGACAAAGCAGGAAAAACCACCAAAATAGGAGCGCAAGACAAGAACTAAAACACTACGCACGGGAAAACAGCAAAAAACTCAAAATAAGTCACGGTGTGATGTGACAGGTGGTGACAGTACACCTACTTTGAGACAAGAGCTATATTGATGCATGCTTGGTTATGGTTTAAAATCATATCCAACAATTGCGACAACGACTTTTTATTGTCTACTGAGTTTCATTTTTTAAATAATTTCTGTTGGTGGTGTGCCTCCTGATTTTTTCAATGAAAAAAAATGCGCCTTGGCTCAAAAAAGGTTGAAAAACACTGGTCTATACCATGGGTCAGCAACGCGCGGCTCTCTAGCCGCATGCGGCTCTTTAGTGCCGCCCTAGTCTCTCCCTGGAGCTTTTTTGAAAAATTATTGAAAAGGGAAAAATAATGTTTTTGTTATAGTATGTTTTTTGTTTAAGGACAAACATGACACAAACCTTCCCTATTGTTAGAAAGCCCACTGTTTAATATGTTTGTGTGTTTGCTTCACTGATGAGAGTATTTGGTCAACATCGTTTTGTCCTACTAATTTTGGCGGTTCTTGAACTCACCATAGGACTGTGACGCAACAGTTTGTTTACATGTAAAATCTTCCACTCCTTCTTTGTCTCATTTTGTCCACCAAAAGTTTTATACTGTGCGTGAATGCACAAAGGTGCGCTTTGTTGATGTTATTGACTTGTTGGAGTGCTAATCAGGCATATTTGGTCAGTGCATGACTGCAAGGTAATCAATTCTAACATGTTGTTCAGTCTAGCTGTATGTACATATTGCATCAGTACGCCTCATTTGTAGATAAATTTGAGCTCATTTAATATATTTTACTTGTATCCTCTTTGTATATAATTTACTTTTGCATGTCTCATGACACATTATCTATATGTAATATTGGCTGCATTTCAGATAGTTGTTTGTGTGCCACTTTGTTCCAGACCACAGCAAACATTACCTAGCGTGCCAAAGATTGTATTAATTCCATTAGAAGAAGACGGCCTGTCGTTTCCTTTAACTTGGACACACACATCTATACCTTTGGCCATTAAAACCTAGTAATTTCCATGAGTTAGCTCACCTTCTGAGTAGCCTCTGATTTACTAAGGGTTTCTAATGTTTTAAAAATGTGTAGAATAAATATTAAATTTCAACATTTCTGTTAACAAAGATTTGCTTCAGCCTGCGACACATAGTCATTTTGATAGTAGGCTATTATAGCTAATATAGACACATAAGTCATGTGTTGCCTTCATTATAAGACTCATATACGGCTTTTCATTTTTGCGGCTCCAGACAGATTTGTTTTTTGTATTTTTGGTCCAATATGGCTCTTTCAACGTTTTTGTTTGCCGTCCCCTGGTCTGTACTGACATTGTCGTACTAATGCGATAGTTAACGCTGTAGCGATTTGGGGGGTGGGGGCAACCCCTCTTAGAAGTGTATG
>NC_084751.1:13591126-13603626 GCF_033978785.1 Entelurus aequoreus | reverse complement strand
TATTTTGATGCGTTCAAGAGTCTTATGGCCTTAGGGAAGAAGCTGTTACAGAACTTGAAAATCTGCTACGGAGGCTGCGGAACCTCTGTCTAGAGTCCAGCAGTTAAAACAGTCCTTGGTGGGAGTGGGAGGAGTCTCTACAGATTTTCTGAGCCCTGGTCAGGCAGCGGCTTTTTGCGATCTCCTGGATAGGAGGAAGAGGAGTCCTGATGATCTTTTCCGCCGTCCTCACCACTCTCTGCAGGGACTTCCAGTCTGGGGCACTGCAGGCTCCAGTATAGACAGTTCTTCGAGACTGTTCTTGTATCAGACTCAGGTTAAACATGCAGGATAGTGAAGTGCGGATCGATACTGAAATATTGATACAGTTGATACCAGCTCTTTATGTTGCTCAAAAAGGTTCATTATGTCTTCTTCTTCATATATTTTTTTTCAAAATGTTCTTGTAATCAGACAATATTTTTGGTATATTAGATGGTATTTTTACCTGACCTGTCAAGTCTACCTGGTTGGCTTATTTACTTATTTCCTTGTTTTATGGTTTGAAACACCATTTTTATGTACTCATGTTTTGTTTTTTTGTCGTTGTTGTCGTCTTGTCCCGTTCGGGTCCCAGCAATTCCCCCCTATGTCTTCTTTTTTTTAAATGATCATTCTTTCTATCCCCTTCTGCTCTGGTCCGGCTGAGCCAAACACTAAATACCGTATTTTTCGGACTATAAGTCGCAGTTTTTTTCATAGTTTGGCCGGGGGTGCGACTTATACTCAGGAGCGACTTATGTGTGAAATTATTAACACATTACCGTAAAATTTTAAATAATATTATTTAGCTCATTCACGTAAGAGACTAGACATATAAGATTTCATGGGATTTACCGATTAGGAGTGACAGATTGTTTGGTAAACGTATAGCATGTTCTATATGTTATAGTTATTTGAATTACTTTTACCATAATATGTTACGTTAACATACCAGGCACATTCTCAGTTGGTTATTTATGCCTCATATAACGTACACTTATTCAGCCTGTTGTTCACTATTCTTTATTTATTTTAAATTGCCTTTCAAATGTTTATTCTTGGTGTTGGGTTTTATCAAATAAATGTCCCCAAAAAATGCGACTTATACTCCAGTGCGACTTATATATGTTTTTTTCCTTCTTTATTACCGTATTTCCTTGAATTGGCGCCGGGAATATAGTATTCGCCTGCCTAGAATTACAGCCGGGTCAAATTCGTTTCGCAAAATAATTAGCGCATGCTTGGCACTTCCGCCGGGTCAAATATGAGTCATTAAATGACTCCCGCCTCCTGGTGGTAGAGGGCGCTAGTGATCCTTCTTGCGACTACCAGTACTGCAGGAGACAGGTACTGCAGAAGAAGACAACAAGCAGCAAGCATGCAGCAATTGTTTGCTTGCACTTTTACCATGGAGGATTACATATCTAAAATAAAACCGTTTTCTAAACTGGACTTTCAATCGAAGCAGGAGGTAATAATTAAAGGAATATCTCCAGAGACTTTTAAAATTGAAGAAAGATGAGAAAGACTGCCTTTGATCAGAAGCAGCTGCACATGGACCCATTTACAAGTAAAGGTAAGATCATAATAAAGTTTTTTTTTTATTAAATGTGCTTTTCATGATAAGGTATGCGCCGGAGTGAGAAGAGGTTTTAAAATAATTAGAGCATGCTTGCTCATTCCGCATGGTTTTGGTAACCGCAGGAGTGAGAAGAGGTTTTAAATTAATTAGCGCCCCTGCGGCTATTCAAGGAAATACGGTATGCATTTCCGGCCGGTGCAACTTATACTCCGGAGCGACTTATACTCCGAAAAATACGGTACTCATGTTTGGTTTTTTTTTTTGTTGTTGTCGTCTTGTCCCCTTCGGGTCCCCACAATTCCCCCTTATGTCTTCTTTTTTGAAAAATTGCCATTCTCTCTATCCCCTTCTGCTCTGGTCCGGCTGAGCCAAACACTACATACATTCAAACATTCAATTAAGTCAAATTCAAAAAAGAAATAAACACTTTTCCTTTGTAGATTGCAGATATGGGCATCTACATTATCTACATTAAATTATACAACATTCATTTCCCCCACTTTGGTATTCAAAAAAAAATACACCCAGAATCCACTAGGAGGCTGAAAAGCGACAGGTTGCTGACCCCTGTTCTAGGTGAACTGCCAGGCAAACTTCTTCCCTCATTAGGGAAGGGAAATACGAAACTAACAGCTGTCAGGTTTAAGTTTAAAGTACTTTGGAAAGTTGAAACACTTCCAAACCACGTCGTTTACATAATTTGCAAAGTGCTTACAAAACAAAAGCAAAGAACTGACAAAGCACTGTGGTCTTCAAAGATTAGCTCAGACATAATATTCCCCCCCCCCTTTTTTTCCCCCAGTCTCATTTAGGTGGGTGTTATTTCAACCACCCTTGTCAGAGTGGGTGCTAACACAGCTGTGATATGCCACACGGAGGGCTTAAAATCTATTATCAGAGTCCTTCAAGTCTCTCTGCAGCTCTGATGACAGTTTGGAATCCATTTGAGCGGAATTAAATTCTATTCAGAGACGAGTGCAGAAGTTTTCAAGGCATTTCAGAGGAGGATGCAGTTGTTGTTTTTTTGTTGTTTTTTGCAAGCCAACCTGAGCTTTGCAGTGAAAATGCAAGTTTGGCACCTATTATTTTTGTTTGTCAACAAAAAAACATAAGCAGCATAAACAAGCGTTTAAAGGCCTACTGAAAGCCACTACTACCGACCACGCAGTCTGATAGTTTATATATCAATGATGAAATCTTAACATTGCAACACATGCCAATACGGCCGGGTTAACTTATAAAGTGCAATTTTAAATTTCCTGTGACACTTCCGGTTGAAAACGTCTATGTATGACAGGGGTCGGCAACCCGCGGCTCTAGAGCCGCATGCGGCTCTTTAGCGCCGCCCTAGTGGCTCTCTGGAGCTTTTTCAAAAATGGAAAAAGATGAGGGGAAAAAAATATATTTTTTATTTTAATATGGTTTCTGTAGGAGGACAAATATGACACAAACCTCCCTAATTGTTATAAAGCACACTGTTTATATTAAACATGCTTCACTGATTCTAATATTTGGCGAGCGCCGTTTTGTCCTACTAATTTTGGCGGTCCTTGAACTCACCGCGGTTTGTTTACATAACTTTCTCCGACTTTCTAGGACGTGTTTTATGCCACTTCTTTTTCTGTCTCATTTTGTCCGCCAAACTTTTAAGTTTGTGCATGAATGCACCAAGGTGAGTTTTGTTGATGTTATTGACTTAATGTGTGGAGTGCTAATCAGACATATTTGGTCACTGCAAGCTAATCGATGCTAACATGCTATTTAGGCTAGCTATATGTACATATTGCATCATTATGCCTCATTTGTAGGTATATTTGAGCTCATTTAGTTTCCTTTAAGTCCTCTTAATTCAATTTATATCTCATGACACACTATCTGTATGTAATATGGCTTTTATTTTTTTGCGGCTCCAGACAGATTTGTTTTTGAATTTTTGGTCGAATATGGCTCTTTCAACATTTTGGGTTGCCGACCCCTGATGTATGATGACGTATGCGCGTGACGTCACGTAGAGAACGGAAGTACTCGGACCCCATTGGATCCAATACAAAAAAGCTCTGTTTACATCCCAAAATTCTACAGTATTCTGGACATCTGTGTTGGTGAATCTTTTGCAATTTGTTTAATGAACAATGGAGACTGCAAAGAAGAAAGCTGTAGGTGTGATCGGTGTATTAGCGGCTGGCTGTAGCAACACAACCAGGAGGACTTTGAGATAGCAGACACGCTAGCCGCCGACCTCACCTTGACTCCCTCCGTCTCCGGGCCGCCGACCGCATCGGTGATCGGGTGATGTCCTTTGTCGCTCCGTCGATCGCTGGAACGCAGGTGAGCACGGGTGTTGATGAGCAGATGAGGGCTGTCTGGCGTAGGTGGAGAGCTAATGTTTTTAGCATAGCTCTGTGAGGTCCCGTTTCTAAGTTAGCTTCAATGGCGTCGTTAGCAACAGCATTGCTAAGCTTCGCCAGGCTGGAAAGCATTAACCGTGTAGTTACAGGTCCATGGTTTAATAGTATTGTTGATCTTCTATCTATCCTTCCAGTCATGGGTTTATTTATTTTGTTTCTATCTGCATTTGAGCCCGATGCTATCACGTTAGCTCCGTAGCTAAAGTGTTTCGCCGATGTATTGTCGTGGAGATAAAAGTCACTGTGAATGTCCATTTCGCGTTCTCGACTCTCATTTTCAAGAGGATATAGTATCCGAGGTGGTTTAAAATACAAATCTGTGATCCACAATAGAAAAAGGAGAAAGTGTGGAATCAAATGAGCCAGCTTGTACCTAAGTTACGGTCAGAGCGAAAAAAGATATGTCCTCTAGTCCTTCACTCTCACGTTCCTCATCCACAAATCTTTCATCTTCGCTCAAACTAATGGGGTAATCGTCACTTTCTCGGTCCGAATCTCTCTCGCTGCATTGTAAACAATGGGGAAAGGTGAGGAGCACTTCCTCCTGTGACGTCACGCTACTTCCGGTACATCAGCGACCCAAAGTTGCGAACTTTATCGTCGATGTTCTCTACTAAATCCTTTCAGCAAAAATATGGCAATATCGCAAAATGATCAAGTATGACACATTGAATGGATCTGCTATTCCCGTTTCAATAAAAAAAATTCATTTCAGTAGGCCTTTAAATTTTAGCTTTTCAAGAGACGGTCCAAATGCATTCGCTGTTATCCGTAGTACTCCCTCGTTGTCCAGGTAATACAAAGCACACGCTACCTTTTGTACAACATCCACGGGAGCCCGCATTCTCATTGTCTCTCCTTCAACAAATGGATGAAGTTTTTCGGTAAGTAGAATCACAGCTGACTTGGACATTCGGAAGTTCTCTTGCCGTTCCTCTGGCACAACACACTCGGTGACAAACATATCCCACCAGGCTGCCGTGTTTCCAGGCCTTATCCAAAACCGTCGCTCAACATTGCTATGTAGCCGTCAGAGATGTGTTGTATCCCAAATAGCTGCAATTGCGTGTTTCCTTTTCTTAAGGTATTCATTTGTGATTTCCACAGGTGTCTGTACATGTAGAACAGGGGTGTCCAAACTTTTTCTACTGAGGGCCGCATACGTAAAAATTAAAGCCTGTGGGGGCCATTTTGATAGTTTTCATTTTCAAATCATAACAAAATATATGGATTTTTTTTTTTTTTTTACCTTTAGGGCTCCCGGGGACCATAAAGTGTCTAAGTCATTAAAATGTTAAAAACAAGTCAAATTATTTTTTTTATTTTTTTTATTTAACGCTTACAGTAAATCTCTACAGTATATCAACTTCAGGTTGATATAACATTTAAAAAACCAAAAAGGTTTTATGCCTTTTCTGTCAAGACAACTTTGTTTTTTATAATAAAACTGAAATGTGCAGTATTTCCCCCACTGCCCAAAACATTCAGAAAGCAATGTTTGATGTGAAGTAATTAGAGCCTTAAAAACATCAATAATGCAAGACACCATTGATATTAATTCATTGTTATTTTTGAATATATTTAGGATACAAAAGGTGCCCCACTCAAAGTGATACATTTGCATTCGTTTTTTTTTACTTTCAACACTTAAGTTACGAGATCAACTTCAGATATATCTGTCAATTTTAGGTTTGAACTATTCTTTTGTTTGTTTTATGCTCTTTTGTCAAAGAAAATGTTGATGTTTTTGTATGGCAACAACATTGCCATACAAATGCAATATTTTCCACATAAAACATTTTAAAGTGAAATATTTGAAATAATTGGAGCCTTGAATAGGTCAATAATTCATTATAACATTGATTTTTGATTTTTTTTTAAGCAATGTCAAAAAAATAAAAATAAAGATAGACAAAAGAAAAAAACAGCCTGCATGGCAGCTTTGTGTCAACATTGCAACTTTTTCTAGTTAATGTTTATTTTTTATTTTTGCAATAGCATTTCCAGAATGTGTGGCGGGCCGGTAAACAATTAGCTGCGGGCCGCAAATGGCCCCCGGGCCGCACTTTGGACACCCCTGATGAAGAAGAAGGAGAAACACAGGCATGTCTGGATGACTCGCCTCCATATTTCTAGTGGTTACCTCCGAGTTACGATACTGCTTGTTATGAAGCTGGCTGTGGCGCGTTCTTTCTGACGTCACTTCTGTGTGGGGCGCGGTCTTTCTGGCATCACTTCCTCTCCGAACACAGTTTGTAAACAATCAATGAGTCTATACAAAGCTAAGAGCCGGAGATTCGGGAAGTATACGGCGCAATTATCCGTGTAAAAAAATATCCAAGGAGGGGAACCTTAAACGGTGGGTTAGTGTGGCTGACACAAGGCTTAGGCTAAATAATTATTTGTATAAGGAGTTATCCGGAACTCCACCCTTGTCAGGCTTGGTCAAGAGATAGGACTCAGATGCAGAGTAGGGAATAATTCGGCAGGCTTTTATTTTGAAAGCTTCCTTTCACCTCCAGAGTCAGGGTATTCAATATATATAATAACTAAACCATACTTGCCAACCCTCCCGTTTTTAGCGGGAGAATCCCGATATTCAGCGCCTCTCCTGACAACCTCCCGACAGAGATTTTCTCCCGACAAACTCCCGGTATTCAGCCGGAGCTGGAGGCCACGCCCCCCAAAAAAAAAGTCTGCCGCAGCTGCGATTGGACCTGACCAGCCTCCGGGTACAAGTAGTGGAGTACCAATTGCTTGCCAGGGAAGATCTTCCCCAGGAAGCAAGGATTGACCGGTTTTTGGCCATGCTAGGGAGAGATGGAAGATTCCACACTCTCGTGCATTTGATGATGATGTGCCACACAGCAATGCATCATCAGAGAGGGTGTTCAGCATGGTTACAAAAATAGTGACAGAGAATAGAAAGAGGATGGACAATTCAACCCTTAACAAAGCATTGTACTTTCAAGTACAACAATGAGTAGATGTGTTGTGTGTGTGTATATGTGTAAATAAATGAACACTAAAATTCAAGTATTTCTTTTATTTATATAATAAAATCAATATATATATATATATATATATATATATATATATATATATATATATATATATATATATATATATATATATATATATATGTAACGGTGTAGAAACAGACGTTCATTATGCTTGATTAAATTATGAATGAAGTGTTGCAACAGCGCGTGGCGAGAAGTGGTATGTACTTTACCTGCGGGAAGTGCTCAGAACTGTGACGCCTTCCAATTGATAATCCCGTGACCCAAGTGGACTCACAGTCTCACAATTTGCACTGTTTTGCAGGACACTGTAATAAAACAAATTCATAATCCACCTGGTGCCAGTGATATTTTGAAGCGACAGCAGTGTGGAGCTGCATTTTGCCACATACAGTTGTGGACCGTCACATATATATATATATATATATATATATATATATATATATATATATATATATATATATATATACATATACATATACATATACATATATATATATACATATATATATATATATATATATATATATATATATATATATATATATATATATATATATATATATATATATATATATATATATATATATATTATATATGTATATGTATATATATATATATATATATATATATATATATATATATATATATATATATATATATATATATATATATATATATATATATATATATATATATATATATATATATGAAATACTTGAGTTGGTGAATTCTAGCTGTAAATATACTCTCCTCTTAACCACGCCCCTAACCACGCCCCCCGCCCCAACCACGCCCACCCCCCTACCCCCGACCAAGACCCCCCCCCCACCTCCCGATATTGGAGGTCTCAAGGTTGGCAAGTATGAACTAAACTAGTCGGCAAAAAAGGTTCCAAAAAAAAGGAACAACCGAAAATCACTCTGAAAGGAGGAAAACACAAAAACAATGACGAACTATACTTGGCGCCGTATATACCATGAAGCTTATTATAAACACAAAACGCTCCAACAGGAGGAAGAAACGATGGCTATAAAAACTACACTTTCTCTAATCTAATAAAGGTTAACAAAAAATGTCACTCAAAAAATTCAGGAAAAGAAAGAACTGTAAGACAAACGGAAAAATCACCACTTCGGCTGTAAAACTAAATAACACAAAATCCCTCTGCTGAGGAGGAGAAAAAGAAAACTCAAAATAGCAACGAAGGAATTCAGGATCAAGGTATACAAACACGAGACGAGGCAAGGCATGGACAGGAGGCTAGAGAGGCACAAATTAACGAGACAATCTGGCACAGAACAAAGGGAGGCGTGGGCTTATAAGACACATGAGGGTAATGGGGAACAGGTGGAAACAATCAGGGGTCAGGGATGACGTCAGACTGATTCAATAAAAAGAAGGGCAGGTGATCTGAAACGAGAGGAGTTACTTTTCAAACTAAAACATGCAATTCACAAGACAGAAGAAACCAAGACAAGACATCAACAACCCTTTTCTGGAGTGAGATCGACAGGCGGATCGGTGCGGCGTCTTCAGTAATGCGAACGCTGTATCGATCCGTTGTGGTGAAGAAGGAGCTGAGCCGGAAGGCAAAGCTCTCAATTTACCGGTCGATCTACGTTCCCATCCTCACCTATGGTCATGAGCTTTGGGTTATGACCGAAAGGACAAGATCACGGGTACAAGCGGCCGAAATGAGCTTCCTCCGCCGGGTGGCGGGGCTCTCCCTTAGAGATAGGGTGAGAAGCTCTGTCATCCGGGAGGAGCTCAAAGTAACGCCGCTGCTCCTCCGCATCGAGAGGAGCCTGATGAGGTGGTTCGGGCATCTGGTCAGGATGCCACCCGAACGCCTCCCTACGGAGGTGTTTCGGGCACGTCCGACCGGTAGGAGGCCATGGTGAAGACCCAGGACACATTGAGAAGACTATCTCTCCCGGCTGGCCTGGGAACGCCTCGGGATCCCCCGGGAGGAGCTGGACGAAGTGGCTGGGGAGAGGGAAGTCTGGGCTTCCCTGCTTAGGCTGCTGCCCCCGCGACCCGACCTTTGATAAGCGGAATAAGATGGATGGATGGAGTTACCCGGCTTAATGTAGACAGGGCCTCAATGTGTACACCTGTGCCTTAGAGACTTCTACAGCCAATATATGTGTCCAAAAATTTATTATATTTATTATAGTTAGGTGCACTTTACAGCCCTTAAATGACGGTTGTCAGTGCACAGCTTGTATAGGATTTTAGCTTCACGAGCCACTGAAAATGAGTCAACATTAGTTTGGAGCAAAGTAATTGTTTCTTGCCTGCATGGTGATAGCATCCCGGTCTGAGGCTACGAGAGTGCTGTGGGCACCGGGGGAGCCGTGGTTCATCCAGGAAACAATGCAATTCCAACATGTACTGTGGCCTTCGGTGGCAAAAAAAACCGATCTCCTCTTGGGAAATTGGAGTTTTCAAACATGAAAACAAGGCCAGACACACTTCAACAGGCTTCCGCTGGCCAAGTATGTCTCCCAGTTGAGCACTTGCGGGGCATCCTCAAGTGGAAGGAAGGAGGGTGGAGGAGTTTAAGGTCATCATGGAGGACCGGAAGAAGATTCCAGTAACAATCCCTGCAGCTCTGCTCAATTCCATACCCAAAAGGATTAAGCCAGTGCTTGACAATAATGGCGCTCACACTAAACATTCCCACTCTGGACATCATTTAGACTGTTTACTGTACGTTTGCCAGCTGTTAATGCAATAATGGCTGTCTGTTGACTCATTTTCAGTGGATCGTAAATCAAACTGGCATATAAGCTGACACCGATTACTCTAAAGCAAGGATAGTCAAGTAAATTGTTTTGGGGGCCACATTTCCAGAAAGCTAAGGACCATGGAGGCAGAATTTTCCCTTCACTATTATTCTTATTTTGTATATTCTGGAGAACCAATGTACTCTACAGTAGACATTTGATGTTGGTCTATTCATTTTGGCAGATTTACAGGAACACTGCTGTCTGACAGCATTCCATTGTTTTTAAGATACTGACATATATACACTACCGTTCAAAAGTTTGGGGTCACATTGAAATGTCCTTATTTTTGAAGGAAAAGCACTGTACTTTTCAATGAAGATAACTTTAAACTAGTCTTAACTTTAAAGAAATACACTCTATACATTGCTAATGTGGTAAATGACTATTCTAGCTGCAAATGTCTGGTTTTTGGTGCAATATCTACATAGGTGTATAGAGGCCCATTTCCAGCAACTATCACTCCAGTGTTCTAATGGTACAATGTGTTTGCTCATTGCTCAGAAGGCTAATTGATGATTAGAAAACCCTTGTGCAATCATGTTCACACATCTGAAAACAGTTTAGCTCGTTACAGAAGCTACAAAACTGACCTTCCTTTGAGCAGATTGAGTTTCTGGAGCATCACATTTGTGGGGTCAATTAAACGCTAAAAATGGCCAGGAAAAGAGAACTTTCATCGGAAACTCAACAGTCTATTCTTGCTCTTAGAAATGAAGGCTATTCCACACAATTGTTTGGGTGACCCCAAACTTTTGAACGGTTTTGTGTATATATATATATAATATATATATATATATATATATATATATATATATATATATATATATATATATATATATATATATATATATATATATATATATACTGTATATGGTAACACTTTAGTATGGGGAACATATTCACCATTAATTAGTTGCTTATTAAAGTAACAAAGACCTAATTTAGAGTTATTTGGACACTAGGGGAACATATAAGGGTTAGGGTTAGGGTTACTAATAAGCAATAATTCTGATGTTATCGTGGGAAGACCCTTAGTTAATGGCTTACTTGTTGTATAATAAAGCCATGCAGAATAATGACAAATTAAGAGCCAATATGTTACTAATTTGCATGTTAATAAGTAGAGATGTCCGATAATATCGGACTGCCGATATTATTGGCCGATAAATGCTTTAAAATGTAATATCGGAAATTACCGGTATCGTTTTCAAAATTATCGGTATCAGTTTCAAAAAGTAAAATTTATGACTTTTTAAAACGCCGCTGTGTACACGGACGTAGGGAGAAGTACAGAGCGGCAATAAACCTTAAAGGCACTTCCTTTGCGTGCCAGCCCAATCACATAATACCTACGGCTTTTCACAACACAAGTGACGTGCAAGTCATACTTGGTCAACAGCCATACAGGTCACACTGAGGGTGTCCGTTTAAACAACTTGAACACTGTTACAAATGTGCGCCACACTGTGAACCCACACCAAACAAGAATGACAAACACATTTCGGGAGAACATCCGCACCGTAACACAACATAAACACAACAGAACAAATACCCAGAACCCCTCGCAGCACTAACTCTTCCGGGACGCTACAATATACACCCCCTGCTACCCCTCAACCCCGCCCACCTCAACCTCCTCATGCTCTCTCAGGGAGAGCATGTCCCAAATTCCAAGCTGCTGTTTTGAGGCATGTTAAAAAAAATAATGCACTTTGTGACTTCAATCATACTTGCCAACCCTCCCGTTTTTAGCGGGAGAATCCCGGTATTCAGCGCCTCTCCCGGCAGAGATTTTCTCCCGACAAACTCCCGGTATTCAGCCGGAGCTGGAGGCCACGCCCCCTCCAGCTCAATGCGGACCTGAGACTGAGTGGGGACAGCCTGTTCTCACGTCCGCTTTCCCACAATATAAACAGCTTGCCTGCCAATGACGTCATGATATCTAGGGCTTTTAGAGAGTGAGTGGACAACTGCGCACACAACAAGGAGACGAACCAGAAGAACGAGGGAATTACAGACATGGCGACGCCGTCGACGAGCAAGATGAAGAAATACGCTTGCAAGTTCCAAAACGAATGGAAACAAGAATGTCAGTTCATCCAGGACAGTTCGAAGGGGAAGGTGATGTTGCCTGTAAATATGTAGAACAGACTTCTCCATTGAACACGGTGGCCGAAATGATATACTCATCATGAACGGAGAAGTTAAACAGGACAATACTGCCATCTAATGGATAGCCACCGGAACACTGAAATTCAAGTATTTATTTTATGTAAATAAAATAAATAAATATATATATATATATATATATATATATATATATATATATATATATATATATATATATATATATATATATATATATATATATATATATATATGAAATACTCGAGTTGGTGAATTCTAGCTGTAAATAACCACGCCCCCAAACACGCCCCCCACCCATCCCAACCCCTACCCCCCACCTCCCGATATTGGAGGTCTCAAGGTTGGCAAGTATGCAATAATAAATATGGCAGCGCCATGTTGCCATTTTTTTTCCATAACTTGAGTTGATTTATTTTGGAAAACCTTGTTACATTGTTAATGCATCCAGCGGGGCATCACAACCAAATTAGGCATAATAATGTGTTAATTCCACGACTGTATACATTGGTATCGGTTGATATCG
>NC_084751.1:13543626-13586126 GCF_033978785.1 Entelurus aequoreus | reverse complement strand
TCATTGCGAGTTTACTGACAGATATAAGTAAGAACTTTACACTACTTTATATTAGAAATGGCAACAGCGGAGGATGAATGTCACATAACAAGAATATAGAGAATAAGAAGAAGCTTATCTTCTACTGCAGGGGTGTCCAAACTTTTTCCACTGAGGGCCCCGCACTAAAAAATCAAAGCAAGCGAGGGCCATTTTGATATTTTTTATTTTAAAAACCAATTGAATATATGTATAAAAAATATACATTTAGGCCTCCACTCAGGCTTGATCCCGGGGACCCCAAAGGGTTTTGGTCCAAAAAATATTAAAAATGTGTCATTATTCAGTATTATTATTTTAAAAAAAATTTTTTTATTTAAATCTCTAGATCAACATTAGGTCTATCTGTCAATATAACGTTTTTAAAGATTTAAGTTGTGTGCTCTTTTTGTCAAAGAAAACCCCGTTTTTTATGGAAAAAACACAAAATATGCAATATTTTCACCCAATACAATTTTTAAGTGGAATATTTGAGATTATATAATAATTAGAGCCTTAAAAAGGTCAATAACTCATAACACCTTTGATTTTAATTCATTATTATTTTTTGAGCAATGACACTTAAAAACAAATCACACTAAAATTATTGGGGATTCAAAAGGGTCCTACTCATTAAAGTGTTAAAAAATAAATTCTAATTTTTTTTTACTGTTTACTTTTAACACAATAATCTCGAGATACACTTCAGATTTATCCGTCAATTATAAGTTTTATTGTTGTTTATGTTTTTTGTTTGTTAGTTTTAGGCCCTTATTTTAAAAAAATCAGCTCAGTTTTTTATATGGCAAACACAAAATATGCAACATTTCCCCCCAAAAATACCTCAAAGTGGAATATTTAATGTGACGTAATTGGAGCCTTGAATAGGTCAATAATTCATACTAACATTGATTTTGATTCATTATTGTTTTTTAAACAAAGAAACAGCCTGCATGGCAGCTTTGTATTATTAGAGTAAACATTGCAACATTTCTTGTTACATTTCACCTGTTTGCTCTTATATACCACTTTTCATGTTTTTAATTTTTTTCAATCATATTTTTAAAATGTGCCGTGGGGCCGTTAAAAAATGACCTGCAGGCCGCAAATGGCCCCCGGGCCGCACTTTGGACACCCCTGGTCTACTGTGTCGGCACAGACTACAAAGGCGGACCCACGCAAATTTTCAGGACTTATGCAGATCCCAAATACAGATCAGCAGGTACCAGAAGGTAAGAAAAGTTGCTTTTGCATAATATTGCGAAACAAAATGATAAATGGGTTATACTTGTATAGCGCTTTTCTACCTTTAAGGTACTCAAAGCACTTTGACAGTATTTACACATTCACCCATTCACACATTGATGGCGGGAGCTGCCATGCAAGGCGCTAACCAGGAGCCATCAGGAGCAAGGGTGAAGTGTCTTGCCCAAGGACACAACGGATGTGACTAGGATGGTAGAAGGTGGGGATTGAACCCCAGTAACCAGCAACCCTCCGATTGCTGGCACGGCCACTCTACCAACTTCGCCACGCCCAGTACAATCCATCAAGCGGTGCGGCTTCATAGCTTACCAAAGTCGTACTAAAACATTTTTGATAGATTTTTGAGCGTCGTGTTCTATATTTTCAATGGAACATATTAAATGTTGGTGTTGTTTACTTGAGTCATATTGCTGTCTACATGTATCTCTTATGTTTGACTGCCATCTACTGGTCACACTTATCATTTCGCCATGTACCAAATAAAATAGCTTCGAGGTCGGTAAGCAAAACCAGCATTATTCCTTACATTATAAGGTGCACTGTCGAGTTTTGAGGAAAAAAACGATTTTAAGTGTGCCTTATAGTCCGGTAGTTAAAAGCACAGTAGAAATAAATTGTGTAATTTATTACAATCAAATGATATAAAAAAAGGATAACAAGTTGTATTTCGCAAAAATACTAATAATCTAGTGACAATATTTAGCATGAAATAAGTGTAAGGGTTCATTATTATCAATTAAAAAACAAAACATACATCAATAAGTCGCTGGCAGTTTATAGTGAATCAAAACTGAGCATCATTGTTTTTTAAAAGGCAGAATATTTTGATGCATACCATAATTGTATGTTCGCTGTGCATAATTGGAGTGACCGCTGTAAGGTCAAAGGTCTCTTTAGATGAAATGTTGATACTTTAGTGTTCTCTGGCAGCTTTGACGCATGTAATATTTCAATGTACTGTAGCAAAAAAGCAGCCCTTTTGTTGCCTTTGTGTTCACTATCAGAGAAAGCAGCCTTTAAATACCTTCAGCCATCATGCTGAGCTCCACAGTCTGATGGAGTCGCGGGACAAAGGCAACCCTCAGGCCTCGTTTGTTATGTTGTCACCGGTGGAGACAGGAGAGAGTGTAGCGTTATTTAAACCCCAGGCCGCTCTCCCCGGAGCACAATGGACAGACCGGGGGATGCGGAATGGAGCCATTAGCTGAGTGTATATATGCACAGATTGTTCTTAATGCCTCGTCCTCCCTAAATAGCACGCTCCTGACAAGTGTGGCGGCCACGGACGTGAAGATGAAGTCAGCCCATTAGATAAGAAAGGATGCTGACAACGTGGCGGGCGTACATAAATATACATGGTTCCCATCTAAAGACATAATTGTATCAAGATGAAGCGGATCATTACTTAGCAGCAGGAGAGACATGAAATAGGAAGCATGATAACGCGCTTATTTTTGTGTGATTAGAGGCTGGGGTGAGACTTCCTCTTTGCACACCTTTCTCACTTCTGGTGTGTCATTTTACCTGTGATACATTATATCAGATTGTGTTTTTTACACACCTGCACTTACACTATAATCAGTGTATACAGTACACTTTGACTGTACATGGATGTATAATAGACTGTATTTATACTATTCACATGTGAATAATGGTGTATAATAGACTGTATTTATATTATTCACATGTGAATAATGATGTATAATGGACTGTATTTTTATTATTCACATGTGAATAATGATGTATAATGGACTGTACTTATATTATTCACATGTGAATAATGCTGTATAATAGACGGTATTTATATTATTCACATGTGAATAATGCTGTATAATAGACCGTATTTATATTATTCACATGTGAATAATGCTACATAATAGACTGTATTTATATTATTCACATGTGTATAATGCTGTATAATAGACTGTATTTATATTATTCACATGTGAATAATGCTGTATAATAGACCGTATTTATATTATTCACATGTGAATAATTCTGTATAATAGACCGTATTTATATTATTGACATGTGAATAATTCTGTATAATAGACCGTATTTATATTATTGACATGTGAATAATGTTGTATAATAGACTGTATTTATATTATTCACATGTGAATAATGCTGTATAATAGACTGTATTTATATTATTCACATGTGAATAATTCTGCATAATAGACTGTATTTATATTATTCGCATGTGAACAATGCTGTATAATAGACTGTATTTATATTATTCACATGTGAATAATGCTGTATAATAGACTGTATTTATATTATTCACATGTGAATAATGCTGTATAATAGACTGTATGTATATTATTCACATGTGAATAATGCTGTATAATAGACTATTTATATTATTCACATGTGAATAATGCTGTATAATAGACTGTATTTTTATTATTCACATGTGAATAATGCTGTATAATACACGGTATTTATATTATTCACATGTGAATAATGCTGTATAATAGACTGTATTTATATTATTCACATGTGAATAATGCTGTATAATAGACTGTATTTATAGTATTCACATGTGAATAATGATGTCAAATAGACTGTATTTTAATTATTCACATGTGAATAATGCTGTATAATAGACTGTATTTATATTATTCACATGTGAATAATGCTGTATAACAGACTGTATTTATATTATTCACATGTGAATAATGCTGTATAGTAGACTGCATTTATATTATTCACATGTGAATAATGATGTATAATAGACCATATATATATTTTTCACATGTAAATAATGCTGTATAATAGACTGTATTTATATTATTCACATGTGAATAATGCTGTATAATAGACTGTATTTATATTATTCACTTGTGAATAATGCTGTCCACAAAAAATTGCATTATTGGCTTTATTTTAACCAAAACTTGTATGGTACATTAAACATATGTTTCTTATTGCAAGTTTGTCCTTAAATAAAATAGTGAACATACTAGACAACGTGTCTTTTAGTAGTAAGTAAACAAACAAAGGCTCCTAATTTAGTCTGCTGACGAATGCAGAAACATATTGTGTCATTTTCCATTCTATTAATTTGTCAAAATTATGAAAGGACAAGTGGTAGAAAATTAATTATTAATCTACTTGTTCATTTACTTTTAACATGTTCTATCTACACTTCTGTTAAAATGTAATACTTATTCTTCTGTTGTTTGTATGCTTTACATTAGTTTTGGATGATACCATATATGTGGGTATCAATCCGATACCAAGTAGTTACAGGATCACACATTGGTCATTTTCAAAGTCCCCATGTGTCCAGGGACATATTTCCTGAGTTCATAAACATAATATACATTTGAAAGAAGATTTTGTGATGTTAAAAAATATAGATGTAATCATAGTAGTATCGACTTGATACGCTCCTGTACTTAGTATCATTACAGTGGATGTTAGGTGTAGATCCACCCATGGCGTTTATTTACATTGTGACGCCGGTGAGCTACGGTGTGTAGTGAAGCATGTTTAGCTATTCCTCGTCCTGCAGGGATGATACTTGTAAGAAACTCACTTTATTTGTCGCCATGGAGGCGAGGATTAGTGATTTAGAAGTAGCTAAAACACTGCCGACTGGGGCTGGACTTTAGCTGCTAGCTAGCTAGCCATGTCTTAAAGCACCTCTTCCTGAGGGCGTTTCAGTGTTATAACTTCACCTTTATCGTTAGTTTTTAAGCCAAAAAATAAAAAGCAATAAAAAGTCTTCTTTCGACATCCTGCCGACCGTCTTTCATTTATGTTGAGCTTTTATGTCATCTTACTTACTAAATCAGTCACAGTACCAATCTAAATTGTATCTTACCACTGCACTTTAAAGGCCTACTGAAATTATTATTTTTTTATTTAAACGGGGATAGCAGATCCATTCTATGTGTCATACTTGATCATTTCGCGATATTGCCATATTTTTGCTGAAAGGATTTAGTAGAGAACATCGACGATAAAGTTTGCAACTTTTGGTCGCTGATAAAAAAAGCCTTGCCTGTACCGGAAGTAGCGTGACGTCACAGGTTGAAAGGCTCCTCACATTTCCCCATTGTTTACACCAGCAGCCAGAGCGATTCGGACCGAGAAAGCGACGATTACCCCATTAATTTGAGCGAGGATGAAAGATTTGTGGATGAGGAACGTCAGAGTGAAGGACAAGAGTGCAGTGCAGGACGTATCTTTTTTCGCTCTGACCGTAACTTAGGTACAAGGGTTCATTGGATTCCACACTTTCTCATTTTTCTATTGTGGATAACGGATTTGTATTTTAAACCACCTTGGATACTATATCCTCTTGAAAATGAGAGTCGAGAACGCAAAATGGACATTCACAGTGACTTTTATCTCCACGACAATACATCGGCGAAGCTCTTTAGCTACGGAGTTAACGTGATAGCACATTGGGCTTAAATGCAGATAGAAACAAAATAAATAAACCCCTGACTGGAAGGATAGACAGAAGATCAACAATACTATTAAACCATGTACATGTAAATACACGGTTAATGCTTTCCAGCTTGGCGAAGCTTAACAATGCTGTTGCTAACGACGCCATTGAAGCTAACTTAGCAACGGGACCTCCCAGAGCTATGATAAAAACATTAGCTATCCACCTACGCCAGCCAGCCCTCATCTGCTCATCAACACCCGTGCTCACCTGCGTTCCAGCGATCCACGGAGCGACGATCATAGATGCGGTCGGCGGCCCGGAGACGGAGGAAGTCAAGGTGAGGTCGGCGGCTAGCGCGTCTGCTATCCATCTCAAAGTCCTCCTGGTTGTGTTGCTGTAGTCCGCCTCTAATACACCGATCCCACCTACAACTTTCTACTTTGCAGTCTTCAATGTTCATTAAACAAATTGCAAAAGATTCACCAACACAGATGTCCAGAATACTGTGGAATTTTGCGATGAAAACAGAGTTTTTTTGTATTGGATTCAATGGTGTACCAATACTTCCGGTTCAACGATTGACGTCACGCGCATACGTTATCATACATAGACGTTTTCAACCAGAAGTTTAGCGGGAAATTTAAAAATGCACTTTATAAGTTAACCCGGCCGTATTGGCATGTGTTGCAATGTTAAGATTTCATCATTGATATATAAACTATCAGACTGCGTGGTCGGTAGTAGTGGGTTTCAGTAGGCCTTTAACTGTAATCTGAACACGGAAGTGAAGCACCACCCACCTAAAATATGCGCGCAGCAGGCGTTTGCCTCTTCTCACGGTGAAAAATAGTCATTATCGGGAGAACACCTTGCCATGGCTTTGAACCTGATATTTCCATAAGGTAGACTTTCCTTTGTTCATTTCTGCTCGCTTGTGGCTCATCAGTAGGAAGTGAACTGCAGCCAAGTTCAATAAACAAAAATGTTCGCATTAATCACCTGTTAAGATAATGAGTGTCGTTATTGAAATGTAATGTTAACGCGTTATTATACATAAATATGCAGTAAGGTTAAAAAGTGAGTTTTATCAGATTACTCGATTAATCGAACACATTTATCAACAGATCACTTGAGTTTTAAAATAATCGTTCATATGGTCATCAATTGAATTTGGGCGATTCCGGTTCCCAACAATTCTCGATTGTTTTGTGAAATGATCCTACAAACACAATAAATATTGTACGATCATACGCCATCAGCCAGAAGATGAGCAGCCTGTAGCCTGTTTTAAAATGGTTCTATTATTGTTTGTATGCCATAGAATATATTGTAATGTATATCCATATTGCACGGAGCTGCGATACATATCACAATATGGATTTATGACATATCACCCAACGCTAGCTACCAGTTATTTCGACAATAAATAGCTGTGTGTTGATTGTGAATCTATCCCAGCATTGACAAGACATTAAAACGTCGAGAATTAGGTCCTGACGTTGGGCAACTCAAACCTGGCAATGGAACATGTTCTTTAAAAATGTTTAATCAATGTTGGGTTCTGACGTTGATTTGACCATTGAAATTTGGTAATTTCCCAACCAAAGTCGATCCAACGTCAGATATAACTGTTGTCTGGATTTACTAATACAACTATTCTGCAACGTTGTTTCAAAATCAGTTTTAAAGGACATGCATGTATAATCAATGTTGTATCAATGTATTGTGCCTGCTGGGATACTACTTTGATATACTAACTTCTCTAAAGTATAACCATGCTAAATTTCTCTAGTTTTTTTAATCTTGTGGGAAATGATTGGCAGGATGAGTACACTTATGTTCTTTTCTATTTCATCAATGATAAAAGCAATACCCTACATTTGACTTCTTTAATGTTGTCCAATCAAGAACTTAATGGAACTTGGGAATGTTTGCTTGTTATTGCCTTTTTTTGGTTTGTTTGTTTTATGTATACTTTGTTTTGAATTGTTGCATTTTTCTGAAGCTAATTAGCATGTTTTCAATCCCCTCGAGTGCACTCGGGAAAGCAACATCATTTCGCTCGTAATTATCGGAGTAGCGTCTCGTCTCGCAATTGCCCCTTTAGAGTGTGCACACTACGAACACATTTTTTGAAGTTTGCTTCATGACAACACTTGTGTTAGACGAGGATGTATGTACACAGATTAGTTTTTTTGAATAAACATTCATAAACACAAAATTTTGCAACCAGATGCTTTCCAGTAAATCACTGCAATGTCAACTTCTGGTTCTATGGTTGTCAGTCCCATAAACAATAATGTAAAGTGAATTGATTGAGTCTCAGAGTATGTCCCTAATCATAAAACCTTGTTTAACTATGCATGCATTATTTTAAAGGGGAACTGCACTTAATGATTAATTAATAAAACATCACTTACTGTACAAGGTCTGCGGTCATTTGGATGACGACTGCTGGGATGTTCATATATTCCTATTACGATGAAGAATGACTCATAGTCCACGCAAAGGAAATGGGTTGTGGAACCAAGCGTCTGTTTGTGTCATTCTTCTAAATTGGCTGTCAAAGTGTCCCAACTTGTCGGAATACATTCTCGTCCTTCTACTATCCAAGTGAGATGCATGATCTATGATTTACACCCCTATAAATAGTCTGTCTGTGTTAGCACTTATAATAACAACATCACTAATACTTGGTTAATATTTAAATCACGAAATGTAAATTGAGCATTGTTGGCACTTTTTGGATGTTGTTTTAATTAGATTGTACGGGTCTAAATTGGCTGTCAAAGTGTACCAACTTGTCGGAATACATTCTCGTCCTTCTACTATCCAGGTGAGATAGTCGGGTCGGCAGTCCGATATTATCGGACATCCCTAGTTATCATCATAGTTAACTCTCAGTAAGCTGAAGCCTGGTGGGATTAGTTGAACTCTTGAGGCATACTTTTCCAATATATTTTGGTTGAACTCTGAATACATTTGAAAATATAATATAATATATCAGTATATATTATTTACTGTATATATAATATGTAAATATTACATATATGTCATATTTTATATTGGTACTATGGTACATTTTTAGTCTACTTAATACCTGCATTATCCTTTCTATCCTTTGAAAGTGAGCTACTGTGTGAAACAATTTCCCTTGTGGATCAATAAAGTCTGTCCAAGTCTAAGTCTAATTGTACCACTTAATTGGAGGCCCCACTGTATTGGCAAGGACGTGTTCTGCATGTTATACATCTCAGTAAAAAAAAAAACTGCATATTCCAGTTTGAAAGACCTTTTTGCCATCACATTGAATCCTTGCAAGAGAACAGACCAAAAATCATAAATTCTCAAGAAATAAATCCTCTCCTGCTCCCTTGTCTGTTTCTGCAGAGAGAGAGAGAGGACGAGGGAGAGAGCTCTGTTAATGATTAACTTTAACTCCTCCTATTCAATCACAGGAAACCTGCATGACAATCGCAGAATTACACAGCACTGTTTGATGAATGGCTCCATTCTGGGTTCTTGCCAGTGGACATTGCTATTCATGTGTTTGTGAGATGCAGCAAAGGGATCTGACTGGCAAATCCATTCACAGAAAAAAGATGTAGAAATCCTGCCGTAACCGGACTCGTGCAAAAGATTCCAAAGGCTATTGTGTGCATCAGTGGCGTGCGGTGAGGTTCATGTCAGGTGAGGCACTGACTTCATCACAGTCAGATTTACAAACATATGAACCCTAAAGAGTATATTATTCACCATTTGATTGGCAGCAGTTAACGGGTTATGTTTAAAAGCTCATACCAGCATTCTTCCCTGCTTGGCACTCAGCATCAAGGGTTGGAATTGGGGGTTAAATCACCAAAAATGATTCCCGGGCGCGACGCCGCTGCTGCCCACTGCTCCCCTCACCTCCCAGGGGGTGAGCAAGGGGATGGGTCGAATGCAGAGGACAAATTTCACCACACCTAGTGTGTGTGACAATCATTGGTACTTTAACTTAACTTTAACTTTACACATACAAACTGTAGCACACAAAAAAGCACATTTAATAAAAAAAACGTTATTATGGTCTTACCTTTACTTATAAGTGCGGGAACAGTGGTGTTCGTGTTGGAGGAGTTGTGAATGAATGAAATATGAAAACCGTGCTGCAGTCTGCAGGTGTACCTAATGTTGTGTCCCTCCGCCGCGAGCATTGTTGTTTTTGCACTTTTTGGCTTCTTGTTAAGTGACTTTTTTGGGTGGATTCGGTCTTGCACGTGGAGGGTTTGGGTGTGGGCTTTGGTTGGTGTGGCGCTCCCGTCGGGGGGTGCATTCTGCGGCGGGGGTGCATTAACCGGCACCAGGAGGCGGGACTACTGCGAGCCTCACAGTGCGTCTTCGTGGCAGTTTTTTGATTGCTCAGCACAAGAAATACTTTACACACATACAGTTGTTGACTAAATACACTGTACATTATATACCTCAGCTAACTAAACTATGGAAAGGTATAATATAGTTCATATAGCAATACGGTTTCACTGCACAGCAGGCCAGCAGTTAGCCGAGTCCGCAATCCATGTTGAGGCACAACTGGGTGACGTGCCTCAACTTGCTGCTGATCACCGCACCGTCTCTTCTCAGTATTTGAACGGCAAATGTGAAAATTCAGCGATTTTGAATAAAAATAATCTAAAACTGGTGAAGTTAAATGGAAAATAACTTTATAGTATAATCACTGAATACATATAACAATTTAATTATTTTTTTTTCTTTTTACATTTTTTTTCTTTCCATGATGGCAGGTGAGGCGGGGCCTCACCTGCCTCCAGTGACCGCACATCACTGGTGTGCATACAGTATCTCACAAAAGTGTGGGCACTCCTCACGTTTCAGCAAGCATTGTTATCGTTCATTAATATAGAAATGAAACACTTTGGAGTAGACTGTGTACATGTAGTTTTTTTATAGCAGTGTATAGTTGCTACTGTACCGTTATTTTCCAGGCTATAGAGTGCACCGGTATACAAGCCGCACCCACTAAATACAAATAAACCATGGTGTTCCATATATTAGCCGCACCAGACTATAAGCCTCAGATATGTATGTTGTGAAATTAGTTATTTACACAGATTTTTTATTTATTTACATACTGTAATTGCTTCCAAACGGTGTCTGTAACACGGCAGTAAAACGGCTGCTCGGACAAAACAGAAGCCATCGTCATGGACCCACTAGCTGTGGAAGCTAGCACTGTAATCTGCTGAACAGACGCAATAACTCCACGGTGAAGTTTTGGTGAATTTACGAAACTGAAGCCATACAACAAGAATGCCATTAGATAAAGTATATAAAGTTGTGGTCAAAAGTTTACATACACTTGTAAAGAACATAATGTCATGGCTGTCTTGAGTTTCCAATCATTTCTACAACTCTTAATTTTTTGTTGGTCACAAAAAAACATTCATGAAGTTTGGTTCTTTTATGAATTTATTATGGGTCTACTGAAAATGTGACCAAATCTGCTGGGTCAAAAGTATACATACAGCAATGTTAATATTTGGTTACATGTCCCTTGGCAAGTTTCACTGCAATAAGGTGCTTTTGGTAGCCATCCACAAGCTTCTGGCAAGCTTCTGGTTGAATTTTTGACCACTCCTCTTGACAAAATTGGTGCAGTTCAGCTAAATGTGTTGGTTTTCTGACATGGACTTGTTTCTTTAGCATTGTCCACATGTTCTCAATGGGGTTTAAGTCGGGACTTTGGGAAGGCCATTCTAAAACCTTAATCCTAGCCTGATTTAGCCATCCCTTTACCACTTTTGACGTGTGTTTGGGGTCATTGTTTTGTTGGAACACCCAACTGCGCCCAAGACCCAACCTCCGGGCTGATGATTTTAGGTTGTCCTGAAGAATTTGGAGGTAATCCTCCTTTTTTTATTGTCCCATTTACTCTCTGTAAAGCACCAGTTCCATTGGCAGCAAAACAGGCCCAGAGCATAATACTACCACCACCATGCTCGATGGTAGGTGTGGTGTTCCTGGGATTAAAGGCCTCACCTTTTCTCCTCCAAACATATTGCTGGGTATTGTGGCCAAACAGCTCATTTTTTGTTTCATCTGACCACAGAACTTTCCTCCAGAAGGTCTTATCTTTGTCCATGTGATGTGACTTATAGTCCGGTGTGTCTAATATATAGAAAAATATGTGTTTGTTCAAAAATGTAGTGACTACGGCTTATATACCAATGCCCCTATAGTCAAGAAAATAGGACATGTGCTTTTACTGCCATATAGTGATTACTTTTAAGTCTGTGTGGTAGAAAACAAGTAAAACACCAATAAAGTATTTGTTTTCCCATTTTTGTTGCCGTCATGTGGTTTTTGAGTTTAAAATTACAAGTAACACTCAAAACATGGATAACATGTTCATTAAATCACAAATGACTGTTTTTGAAAAAAAACCCTCAAAACATCGATATTTGGCTGCCACTTTCGCAAAAATCCACCGAAGATTTAGAGACTTTAAGCTGCAACGATAACAAAAGAATCCCAGATGGACTGTAATACTCAGACCATCTCAAGATCAAACAGGGATGATGGATGTCTTTAATAATACACATCTGTGTGCATCTTGCAAACATCAAGTAAAGAGGGAGCTGAGGTGCTGTCATATTTGGAATTTACACGTTTACCTCCTTTGATTCCCTCTCTGCTGTCACGGCGCTGCTCCGCTCCCCCACTCTGATCTTCTGGGCTACCTTCGGTGACGCCTGATTAAAATGCATGTGCTGACCTCTGCGCCTTCCTCCGCTTCTTCTGTCTCCCTTATCTCCCCCCTCCCCCTTCCTCCTCCCCCGTCTGTGTCCTCACGTGCAGTGTCCTAATGGGCTCAGGCCGATGAAGGATGGCTCCGGTTGCTATGACTACTCCAGGGGCATCGACTGCACGGACGGCTTCAACGGCGGCTGCGAGCAGCTTTGCCACCAGCAGCTCGTACCTCTCGAAGACCAGCCCGGATCCAACAACGTGCTCATGTACTGCGGGTGAGAGAAACCCTACTATTGCACACCAGTTGATTTGTCATAGTGCCCCGAATTTTACAACAAAATCAAGTACGGTGGGCCCTCAGAATATTGATGCATATAGTTTAATATTTGATTGATTAACTGGGGCAGTCTTCCCCGGGCTTCCCTTTATTGAGAGTCAGTGAGTGGGAGAAAGTTTCCAAGTATTATTGTAGCAAAATATTTTGCAACTCTGTATCCCAAACTGTGTGTGTGTAATCCAGTGAGTAAAGGGTTTTCAGTGGTGAAATTCATAAATCACTAGTCAATATTGCATTAATGATAGGCTATATGTAATATATGAAAATATACAGTATGTATGTACACAGTATATATATATATATATATATATATATATATATATATATATATATATATATATATATATATATTTATATACACTACCGTTCAAAAGTTTGGGGTCACATTGAAATGTCCTTATTTTTGAAGGAAAAGCACTGTGCTTTTCAATGAAGATAACTTTAAACTAGTCTTAACTTTAAAGAAATACACTCTGTACATTGCTAATGTGGTAAATGACTATTCTAGCTGCAAATGTCTGGTTTTTGGTGCAATATCTACATAGGTGTATAGAGGCCCATTTCCAGCAACTATCACTCCAGTGTTCTAATGGTACAATGTGTTTGCTCATTGGCTCAGAAGGCGAATTGATGATTAGAAAACCCTTGTGCAATCATGTTCACACATCTGAAAACTGTTTAGCTCGTTACAGAAGCTACAAAACTGACCTTCCTTTGAGCAGATTGAGTTTCTGGAGCATCACATTTGTGGGGTCAATTAAACGCTCAAAATGGCCAGAAAAAGAGAACTTTTATCTGAAACTCGACAGTCTATTCTTGTTCTTAGAAATGAAGGCTATTCCACAAAATTGTTTGGGTGACCCCAAACTTTTGAACGGTAGTGTATATATATATATATGTTTATATACTGTATGTATATACAGTACAGGCCAAAAGTTTGGACACACCTTCTCATGCAATGGGTTTTCTTTATTTTCATGACTATTTACATTGTAGACTGTCACTGAAGCCATCAAAACTATGAACATGTGGAGTTATGTACTTCACAAAAAAAGGTGAAATAACTGAAAACATGTTTTATATTCTAGTTTCTTCAAAATAGCCACCCTTTGCTCTGGTTACTGTTTTGCACACTATTGGCATTCTCTCGATGAGCTTCAAGAGGTAATCCCCTGAAAGGGTTTTCACTTTACAGATGTCATAGTTTTGATGCCTTCAGTGACAATCTACAATGTAAATAGTCATGAAAATAAAGAAAACGCATTGAAATGAGAAGGCGTGTCCAAACTTTTGGCCTGCACTGTATGTCTATACATATGTACTGTATATCCTCTGTCTTCACTTCATCGAATGCAAGTGACTTCGAGGCCACATTGGGTGTTGTGCAAGTCGGATAAAGATCACATTTTACTTGCGGTGTAAACAGTCAGCTGGAAAAAAAATGGATTTCGAAAAAATCTGATTTGGTCCACATTGTAAACATAGTCAAATAGTGGGTGACTGACAAAGCAGGTCAACTCGGTTTATTTAAGTTCGCTATAAATGCAGTTATGAGCAGATATTGATTACATGTTCAGGAAATCTCAGAAATTGCAATTTGGTGCTGATCCGGATGGCCGTCTGAATAATTTTGTTAAAAGATGATTTTAATATTAGTGTACAAGAATACCATAACTTTGGAGGACAAGGACTAGATATATCGTATTACCGTTGCAATACGTGGGTTCATTTATTATTTGTGTAAGACCACAACTATCAATTATAGACTGGAGTGCCACGCACAGAGGGTCGGATGGGGTATTCATAAGGATATTAAAATCCCCATTTATAATTATATAATCGGCATGCGTCACTAGATCAGCAACCAACTCTGAAATTTCACCGATTAAGTCCGAATAGGGCCTAGCCAGAGGGAGAGGTAGCGGTGTGACACACCTCATAGTAAGCACCTCAAATGATATATATTTAATACTTAGGTTAGGGCTAAGGTTAAGGTTTTCATTGGACATTAGTGCGACCCCTCCACCCTTTTAAGGGGACGGGCATTATGTGCACTCCTATAGCTAGGAGGAGATGCCTCGTTAAGTGGAAAAAAATTATCTGGTTTTAGCCAAGTCTCACCGAAACCAATGGCGTTAAGATTGTTGTCTCATTAACTAATAGCGCTTTTGGAGCCAATAATCTGATGTTTAAAACAGCCGTATTATAGGTAGTGGGCTGTTTTGAGGCATTTTTGTTAATGGTATCTGTAGTACTGATATTAATAACGTTATGTCTATTTCGGGTGGTGCGTCTTAAATAATGTTGATCACATCTAGGATAATTTGCCACCTCAGTAGAATGCATGTCCGCCTCTGGCACAGTAACTACGGAAAAAAAACATTATGAGAGTCATGTATTATTTTACGAGAAATGCTAAACGCGTAGGAATTTTCCAGCCTGGCGCTGGTTAGTTCTGGCTTAACTGACTCCTCACCCGGGCTAACAGACAAATGTGACTTAACGAGTAATCTGTTGCATACGTATAGACAAAAAAATAACCAAACACATATATTTTTACTTTCTGTGTCGTGTTTTACAATGAAATAGTCTATTCCATTTTTTGGCACGGGCAATCAAGCATATGTAGGTCTTCCTCGGAGCAGGTAAGGCTCTTTAGCGCACCCTGCTGGCCAACCAGCTCTAGTCATAGCTGAAATTGTACTGTATTGTCATTGGAGTCCGTGTATGTTAATTTAGCCATTCAACCACCTTCGACTTCCCCTTTGCTGTTGAGATGGAGGACGCGGTTGGTATTTGGTCCGTGCCATTCAATACACATCACACACGTGTTATGCTGATACCGACTGTTAATTAACTCCGCTGCAGTGCTTTTTTTTTAATTAGCTGTCGTCGAGAACATTTCTACTGATTTCCGATAGGCTGCACATTTCAGTGATGGCCATCTGCCGATGCATTTGCATACCTCGTATCCTTGCTATGGTCTTCTCTGGACGTCTTTGTTTTCTACACATAAATTCGATTGAAGGACAGCGGAACATCCCACTCGCTGTCTTTGTCACGGGAATATTGTTAACCCATCGACGTGTGCACGCGATGACACGCTGACTTGTCTTCACCCTCCCCAGGTGTGTGCAGGAGTACAAACTGGCAGCGGACGGGCGTTCCTGTCTTCTGCAGTCAGACAACTGCGAGGGGCCCAAATGTCCGCGGAAGGCGGCTCACTTTAACGACACTTTGTTCGGGGAGATGCTGCACGGGTACGACAACAAAAGCCAGCAGGTCAACCTGGGACAGATCTTCCAGATGACTTTCAGGTACATTTCTGTGCATGATCGTGTCACCATGCCTTTTAATTTGTATCTCTCCAAGGGCTAAAACACATATTAGCCTGTTAGCAGTTGCACTGGATTACCAATTCACTATTTCTACATGCAATGGCATTGAAATGTTCTATAAAGTTAAAGTTAAAGTACCAATGATTGTCACACACACACTGAGTGTGGTGAAATGTGTCCTCTGCATTTGACCCATCCCCTTGATCACCCCCTGGGAGGTGAGGGGAGCAGTGGGCAGCAGTGGTGCCGTGCCCGAGAATCATCTTTGGTGATTTAACCTCCAATTCCAACCCTTGTTGCTGAGTGCCAATCAGGGAGGTAATGGGTCCCATTTTTATAGTCTTTGGTATGACTCGGCTGGGGTTTGAACTCACAACCTACCAATCTCAGGGCGGACACTCTAACCACTAGGCCACTGAGTAGATACATGAGTGATAGGATGGATTTTTAACCAAATATCTAAAGCTTCACATAGGGCAAACACATACACTACTCGGAGCCAAGACGACTGTACCATAAATACTCTGCCACACACATATGGTCTAAAGTTCCAAGGTAGGTACACATCAGTTGGTAACTCCCCTATATCTTAGTCTGGTTCCTAATTGTGTCAAGTGTCCTAGCATTCCCCACTATCAATGAGTAAGAAGTTTTCACATTTTTCGAAACTCTAATTAAGGCTTGCTTACACTTAACGCCCTGTATTTATCCACAACTTACAGCATTTGATCACATGCTACAGTTGGAGGCTATATTCAGTGATGCCTCGGTTTTCTTAAGTAATTTGTTTCAAAAAGCCCAACACAATTTTTCCCTCAATAAAACTTTCAGACACCCAAAAATATGTACACAATTTTTAACGCGAATCCTTTAAGGGTGATAGACGGCTGGGCAGCGCCTGAAGAGCTGCAACCTGCCACCGTAGCCCGCACTCCCTCCCATATGTTGCAAGTCTCGAGTTGTATGTTGTAATATGTATATGTGCTTTGCTATGGATTTTTTTTCCCCATTCCAGACTGGGCCCCCTTAGGAGCTCTGTCTAGATTGTATTTTTTACTCATCCCCCCCCCCCAGCATTTACCTTTTCCCCATCTTTTACGGGGCGCCTTGTGGCGACCCATCAGCGTTCCTGTGCTGTAACCCTGTACACTGTTTGTCTAATCTTGAACGGGTTCGTGCTGACAACAAAGTTCCGTTGTACTTGTGCATTGACAATAAAGACCTACCTACCTACCTAAAGAAAATTATAGTTTTGCATGCGTACAGGAACAATGTGAAATAAAAAATGCAGTAGTCGGAGGGGAAGGGCCACGCGGAGACACCTCCTGCCAGTTATTTATTGAATTAAATAGTGTTTCTTACCTTCTGTAACTGCAGTTGTACTCAGGTAGGCAAATATCTACAGAGTCAACCAGTGATGATGTCATAGAGGGGCGAAAAAGGGGGACAATGACTTCTTGAGAGCAAGTTAACAGGCACATGTTTCAATAAAGACACGTCACAAACACATTCCGAACTATAAGCCGCTACTTTTGTCCTACACTTTGAACCCTGTGGCTTAAAAGACAGAGCGGCTATTTTTTTTTGTTTTTTTCTCCGCTGGCGGCTATAATAAAAATAAGTTTATAAAACGAATAAGCAAACACACTGGGGGGGTATTTTATTTTAACGGCAGTGTTTTGTTTATTTTCCAATCGTAGTGTCGTGTAGTCTTCTAGCCGTCCATAATGGTACTACTTTTATGGATTATTCTTTCATCACTCCAAGCAATGTATGTATGTTCTACAATATAACTAAAACGTTGCATACATATTACATGTTCATATTACAATATTTGTACATAATATGTAATATTGTACATGGTAATCGGGATGTGTTATGTATTGTATATTTTATAAAAAAATGTTTATATAATATAATTGTATAATATATCAGTATATATTATATACTGTATATACAATATGTAAATATTATATATATGTTATATTTTATATTGCTACTATGGTACATTTTTAGTCTACGTTATACCTGCATTATCCTTTCCATCCTTTGTAACTGAGCTCTTGGGGAACAATTTCCCTTGTGGATCAATAAAGTTAGTCTAAGTCTAAGTCTAAACCCCACCATGTGTGATATCTGTAGGAGTGTTTTCATCCATATGTGTATGCGTTATCGTAGTATAACGAAGCTAGCATCGTTAGCATTGGCTAATATGCTAACACGTTTACGAGTGTTTTGCGTATTACCTTACATCGAAATGTCCACAAATTCCTTGGTAAACTCACTAAAATGTCAATGTGAAGTTATTGAGTATTGATAGAAGAGCTCGCTTCCGCAGCTAGTGGGTTCATGAAGATGACTTCTGTTTTGTTTGATCAGCCGTTTTACTGCCGCGTCACAGGCACCGTTTGGAAACAAGCAGGGTATGCAAATTAACATTTATCTTTCTGTTTAAATAACGCATTTCGCAACGTATGTATCTGCGGCTTAAGACCAAAATAAGACCAACAAATCTGCCAGTTGATCTATAAAATGTTGCTTGTCAAAACACAATTTTACCCCATTTTGCTCTAACTTGGTAAAAAAAAAGTATTCTTTGACATTTCTTGTGTTTTTTGTCATGTTCTGCAATTAACTTGTTGTATACTGTAATGACCCGGATATCAGAAGACTAAGTCTGAGAGAGACAAGATGTTGTGTAGCTGCAGTCTAATAATGCGAGCCAAACTGTTGGTGCCAAAGACCTTCTCCCCAAGCAAGTCATAGCTTTTCTTCATGTCACTCACGCACACAGTGGCAACCTGTCTTTAAAGAGTAGAAACTCACTGAGCCAGGTCGTCAAATGGGACTATTGGTGAGACTCAGACTAACCCTGAAGCCCTGTGTATGAAACAGCTGTCACAGCTCACTAGTTCTATCTGCACGGTGACTTCCTGCTCCTCCCACCTGGCCACAGGTACACAGTACTTGGGATCAAAACTATAAGACACAGGTGTAGTTTTGTCCCTGCAGCCATCATACATCTTAATAGAACTAGGTAATCCTTTGACAATGGCTATGGCGGCGATGGTGATGATACTGATGTTGATGATGGTGATGATACTGATGTTGATGATGGTGATGATACTGATGTTGATGAAGGTGATGTTGGTGATGGTGATGTTGCTGGTAATGTTGGTGATGGTGATGTTGATGATGATGGTACTGAGGTTGATCATGGCGATGTTGCTGATGATGATGTCAATGTTGGTACTGATGGCAATGTTGATGATGATGATGATACTGATGTTGATGAAGGTGATGTTGGTGATGGTGATGTTGCTGGTAATGTTGGTGATGGTGATGTTGATGATGATGGTACTGATGTTGATCATGGTGATGTTGCTGATGATGATGTCAATGTTGGTACTGATGGCAATGTTGATGATGATGATGCTGATGTTGATGAAGGTGATGTTGGTGATGGTGATGTTGCTGGTAATGTTGGTGATGGTGATGTTGATGGTACTGAGGTTGATCATGGTGATGTTGCTGATGATGATGTCAATGTTGGTACTGATGGCAATGTTGATGATGATGATGCTGATGTTGATGAAGGTGATGTTGGTGATGGTGATGTTGCTGGTAATGTTGGTGATGTTGATGATGATGGTACTGAGGTTGATCATGGTGATGTTGCTGATGATGTCAATGTTGGTACTGATGGCAATGTTGATGATGATGATGATGCTGATGATAATGTTGATGATGATACTGAGGTTGATCATGGTGATGTTGATGATGATGTCAATGTTGGTAATAATGCCAATGTTGATGATGATACTGATGAGGGTGATGTTGATGATACTGCTGGTGATGATGATGACGACGCCAATGTTGATGATACTACTGAGGTTGATCATGGTGATGTTGACGATGATTCTGATGATGATGCCAATGTTGATGATGATGATGATATGGATGATACTGATGAGGGTGATGTTGATGATAATGTGGGTGATGATGATAGATAGATAGATAGATAGATAGTACTTTATTGATTCCTTCAGGAGAGTTCCCTCAGGAAAATTAATGATGATTATGATGATGATGATGATGATGTACTGAGGTTGATCATGGTGATATTGATGATGATGTCGATGTTGGTAATGATGCCGATGTTGATGATGATGCTGATGTTGATGATGGTACTGAGGTTGAGCATGGTGATGTTGATGATGATGCTGATGCTGATGTTGGTAATGATGCCAATGTTGATGATGATGCTGATGATAATGTTGATGATGATACTGATGATGGTGATGATGATAATGTTGGTGATGATGACGTTACTGAGGTTGATCATGGTGATGTTAATGATGATGCTGATGATGACGTCAATGTTGGGTAATGATGCCAATGTTGATGAGGGTGATGTTGATGATACTGCTGGTGATGATGATGACGACGCCAATGTTGATGATACTACTGAGGTTGATCATGGTGATGTTGACGATGATTCTGATGATGATGCCAATGTTGATGATGATGATGATATGGATGATACTGATGAGGGTGATGTTGATGATAATGTGGCTGATGATGATAGATAGATAGATAGATAGATAGATAGATAGTACTTTATTGATTCCTTCAGGAGAGTTCCCTCAGGAAAATTAATGATGATTATGATGATGATGATGATGGTACTGAGGTTGATCATGGTGATGTTGATGATGATGTCGATGTTGGTAATGATGCCGATGTTGATGATGATGCTGATGAGGGTGATGTTGATGATACTGCTGGTGATGATGATGACGACGCCAATGTTGATGATACTACTGAGGTTGATCATGGTGATGTTGACGATGATTCTGATGATGATGCCAATGTTGATGATGATGATGATATGGATGATACTGATGAGGGTGATGTTGATGATAATGTGGGTGATGATGATAGATAGATAGATAGTACTTTATTGATTCCTTCAGGAGAGTTCCCTCAGGAAAATTAATGATGATTATGATGATGATGATGATGTACTGAGGTTGATCATGGTGATATTGATGATGATGTCGATGTTGGTAATGATGCCGATGTTGATGATGATGCTGATGTTGATGATGGTACTGAGGTTGAGCATGGTGATGTTGATGATGATGCTGATGCTGATGTTGGTAATGATGCCAATGTTGATGATGATGCTGATGATAATGTTGATGATGATACTGATGATGGTGATGATGATAATGTTGGTGATGATGATGTTACTGAGGTTGATCATGGTGATGTTAATGATGATGCTGACGTCAATGTTGGGTAATGATGCCAATGTTGATGAGGGTGATGTTGATGATGATGATGATGTTACGGAGGTTGATCATGGTGATGTTAATGATGATGCTGATGATTATGCCTGTGTTGATGATGATGCAGATGATACTGATGAAGGTGATGTTGATGATAATGTTGGTGATGATAGATGATAGGTCTTTATTGTCATTGCACAAGTACAATGAAACTTTGTTTTCAGCACAAACCCGTTCAAGATTAGACAAACAAACAGTGTACAGGGTTATAGAACAGGAACGCTGATGGGTCGCCACAAGGCGCCCCGTAAAAGATGGGGGAAAAGGTAAAACGCTGGGGAAGGATGAGTAAAAAAATACAATCTAGACTGGGCTCCTAAGGGGGCCCAGTCTGGAGTGGGAAAAAACCTCCATAGCAAAGCACATATACATATTACAACATACATCTCGAGATATCTAGCAACAGAGGGAAGGGGCGGAGTAACGGTGGTAGGCCGCAGCTCTCGGCGCTGACCATCCTTCCATCACCCCAATGAGATTTGCGTCGAGGGTGTTTGGTTTGGGGGGTTGGGGGGGGGGTGTATGTGTGGCGTATATTTTTGTGGATGCATGTTGTTTGTATGTAAGCCTACAGTGTGTCTCTGTTCCGGGGCCTTGATTCTTGTGCAGCCGATAAGTCCAAAGTCAACAACAACAGGTGTGTGTCCATGAGAGACAAGAAGGGAGTTTGTTGTGTCTTCGCCGCACTGTCCTTCGGGAGAGTCTCCAAGCCAGGGAAACAATCCAAGTTACAATGTTTTGTATGCGAGTGAAAATGAAAATTTGCTTTTCACTCTAAATTGTCTATGACTGGTCCTCAAAAATCCTGCGAGGCAGACAGTCCGATGTTATCCAAGAGTGTCCACAGTTCTTCTCGCATCCTCCAATCATTCGTGGCAGATTTGGGGTACTTTGAAGACTGCCGGCAACTTCCAATTTTTGGACAAACCAGAGCAACGCTTACTCCAATCAGCAGATGTCCTGTTGTCATAATTCCGAATAGGTAGATATCTTCATGTCCTCGACGAAAAGGGTCGCCAGGAACGAAGCACTCCTTCTTCTCCCAAGAGTCCGTCGCGTGTCCAGCAACAACCGCCTCATCACGACAAAAACAGGTTCCCCCGAAACCAAGATCTTGTCAATTTCGTTGAGGCCAGTTAAATAGTTCCAATGTTTAGATTTGGAGAGCAGTGCAAAAAGAGGCAACAAGAAAGTTAAGACAAGACAAAGAAGCAAGCAGGAGAGATAAGGGAGACGGAAGGGGAGCGTCCACCCTCGATGAGTGCCAGACAGAAAGATGATGATGTTGATGATGATACTGAGGTTGATCATGGTGATGTTGATGATGATGTCAGTGTTGGTAATAATGCCAATGTTGATGATGATACTGATGAGGGTGATATTGATGATACTGTTGGTGATGACAATGTTGATGATGACAATGTTGATGATGATGATGATACAGATGATACTGATGAGGGTGATGTTGATAATGATGATGATGGTACTGAGGTTGATCATGGTGATGATGATGATGATGATGATGATGGTACTGAGGTTGATCATGGTGATGTTGATGATGATGTCAGTGTTGGTAATGATGCCAATGTTGATGATGATACTGATGAGGGTGATATTGATGATACTGTTGGTGATGACAATGTTGATGATGACAATGTTGGTGATGGCAATGTTGATGATGACAATGTTGATGATGACAATGTTGATGATGATGATGATACAGATGATACTGATGAGGGTGATGTTGATAATGATGATGATGATGATGGTACTGAGGTTGATCATGGTGATGATGATGATGATGGTACTGAGGTTGATCATGGTGATGTTGATGATGATGTCAGTGTTGGTAATAATGCCAATGTTGATGATGATACTGATGAGGGTGATATTGATGATACTGTTGGTGATGACAATGTTGATGATGACAATGTTGATGATGATGATGATACAGATGATACTGATGAGGGTGATGTTGATAATGATGATGATGATGATGGTACTGAGGTTGATCATGGTGATGATGATGATGATGATGGTACTGAGGTTGATCATGGTGATGTTGATGATGATGTTGGTAATGATGCCGATGTTGATGATGATGCTGATGTTGGTGATGAAGTTGGTAATGATGCCAATGTTGATGATGATGTTGATGATAATGTTGATGATGATACTGATGGTGGTGAGGTTGATGATAATGCTGGTGATGATACTGATGGTGGTGAGGTTGATGATAATGCTGGTGATGATGATGATGATGATGATGATGATGGTACTGTGGTTGATCATGGTTATGTCGATGAGGATGCTGATGATGATGTCAATGTTGGTAATTATGCCAATGTTGATGATGATATTGATGTTGATGATATTGATGATGATGATGTTACTGAGGTTGATCATGGTGATGTTAATGATGGTGCTGATGATGATGATGATGCCTGTGTTGATGATGATGCGGATGATACTGATGAAGGTGATGTTGATGATAATGTTGGTGATGATGTTGATGATGATGATGGTACTGAGGTTGATCATGGTGATGTTGATGATGATGTCGATGTTGGTAATGATGCCGATGTTGATGATGATGCTGATGTTGGTGATGAAGTTGGTAATGATGCCAATGTTGATGATGATGCTGATGATAATGTTGATGATGATACTGATGGTGGTGATGTTGATGATAATGCTGGGGATGATGATGATGGTACTGTGGTTGATCATGGTTATGTCGATGAGGATGCTGATGATGATGTCAATGTTGGTAATTATGCCAATGTTGATGATGGTACTGATGTTGGTGATGGTGATGGTGATGTTGATAATGCTGGTGATGATGATGATGATGGTACTGTGGTTGATCATGGTTATGTCGATGAGGATGCTAATGATGATGTCAATGTTGGTAAGTATGCCAATGTTGATGATGTTACTGATGTTGGTGATGTTGATGATATTGATGATGATGATGTTACTGAGGTTGATCATGGTGATGTTAATGATGGTGCTGATGATGATGATGATGCCTGTGTTGATGATGATGCGGATGATACTGATGAAGGTGATGTTGATGATAATGTTGGTGATGATGTTGATGATGATGATGGTACTGAGGTTGATCATGGTGATGTTGATGATAATGTTGGTGATGATGTAGATGATGATGATGGTACTGAGGTTGATCACGGTGATGTTGATGATGATGTCGATGTTGGTAATGATGCCGATGTTGATGATGAAGTTGATAATGATGCCAATGTTGATGATGATGCTGATGATAATGTTGATGATGATACTGATGGTGGTGATGTTGATGATAATGCTGGTGATGATGATGATGGTACTGTGGTTGATCATGGTTATGTCGATGAGGATGCTGATGATGATGTCAATGTTGGTAATTATGCCAATGTTGATGATGGTACTGATGTTGGTGATGTTGATGATATTGATGATGACGATGTTACTGAGGTTGATCATGGTGATGTTAATGATGGTGCTGATGATGATGATGATGCCTGTGTTGATGATGATGCGGATGATACTGATGAAGGTGATGTTGATGATAATGTTGGTGATGATGTTGATGATGATGATGGTACTGAGGTTGATCATGGTGATGTTGATGATGATGTCGATGTTGGTAATGATGCCGATGTTGATGATGATGCTGATGTTGGTGATGAAGTTGGTAATGATGCCAATGTTGATGATGATGCTGATGATAATGTTGATGATGATACTGATGGTGGTGTTGTTGATGATAATGCTGGTGATGATGATGATGATGATGGTACTGTGGTTGATCATGGTTATGTCGATGATGATGCTGATGATGATGTCAATGTTGGTAATTATGCCAATGTTGATGATGGTACTGATGTTGGTGATGGTGATGGTGATGTTGATAATGCTGGTGATGATGATGATGATGGTACTGTGGTTGATCATGGTTATGTCGATGAGGATGCTGATGATGATGTCAATGTTGGTAATTATGCCAATGTTGACGATGTTACTGAGGTTGATCATGGTGATGTTAATGATGGTGCTGATGCCTGTGTTGATGATGATGCGGATGATACTGATGAAGGTGATGATGATAATGTTGGTGATTATGTTGATGATGATGATGGTACTGAGGTTGATCATGGTGATGTTGATGATGATGTCGATGTTGGTAATGATGCCGATGCTGATGATGATGTTGGTGATGAAGTTGGTAATGATGCCAATGTTGATGATGATGCTGATGACAATGTTGATGGTGATGTTGATGATAATGATGGTGATGATGATGATGGTACTGTGGTTGATCATGGTTATGTCGATAATGATGCTGATGATGATGTCAATGTTGGTAATTATGCCAATGTTGATGATGGTACTGATGTTGGTGATGTTGATGATATTGATGATGATGATGTTACTGAGGTTGATCATGGTGATGTTAATGATGGTGCTGATGCCTGTGTTGATGATGATGCGGATGATACTGATGAAGGTGATGTTGATGATATTGTTGGTGATGATGTTGATGATGATGATGGTACTGAGGTTGATCATGGTGATGTTGATGATGATGTCGATGTTGGTAATGATGCCGATGCTGATGATGATGTTGGTGATGAAGTTGGTAATGATGCCAATGTTGATGATGATGCTGATGATAATCTTGATGGTGATGTTGATGATAATGATGGTGATGATGATGATGGTACTGTGGTTGATCATGGTTATGTCGATGATGATGCTGATGATGATGTCAATGTTGGTAATTATGCCAATGTTGATGATGGTACTGATATTGGTGATGTTGATGATATTGATATTGATGATGATGATGTTACTGAGGTTGATCATGGTGATGTTGATGATGATGCGGATGATACTGATGAAGGTGATGTTGATGATAATGTTGGTGATGATGATGGTACTGAGGTTGATCATGGTGATGTTGGTAATGATGCCGATGTTGATGATGATGCTGATGTTGATGATGATGATGGTGATGATGTTGATGTTGGTAATGGTGATGCTGATGTTGATGTTGATGATGGTGATGATGATGGTGATGTTGATGATGATGATGATGTTGGTAATGATACAATGATGATGATGGTGATGTTGATGATGATGGTGATGATGATGATGGTGATGTTGATGGTGATCTTTATGATGATGATGATGATGATGATCTGTGAAAGAGTGTCACTTATGCACTTTGTGTCAGGCACTTTGAGGGCAGCCACTTTACGTACTAAACACACTTTATGAGGCGATATAGACTGATGATAGGGATGATGACAATGTGGCTAGCTATTGTATTATTTTAATTATTTTATTATATTGTTTTGTGTGAATGTCTCTTACTGCGAGGCAAATTGGCCTGCGGGTACAAATAAAGAAATATGATCTAATCTAAATCAACGAAGCAGAGTCAACCAATAACTTGCAAGAATACTTAAAAGGGGAAGTGTGATGATAAGCCTAATTTCTGACCTATAAATGTTGCTACAATGTTGATACTCATGTTAAGGTGTCAAATCATAACTTCCATGCATTTTGGATGCCTCCTGTGTTCTCTGCAGCAGATGGGTTTTTTTTAACCTCTGTTTGCACATTTCCACATGTGCACCGATATAATGGAAGTAAGTATGTGACAGGTGTTTGTTGGTAATTTGAAGAAACCGATTTCTCTTAGAAAAACGGAATCCATCATTTCGCCGCACAGGTGAGCAGGTAATAAAAGAAGCAACGGCTACCGCTATCTATCATTTAGAGACCTCTTGAAGTCACCTCTGTTCTTAGGAAACTTATGTCTGCCCAGCCTTTACTTTTTGATCAGATTTGGAATCCATTGCATACCGCTGTATTTCAACTATGGGTGTCCATATACCACTTATTCCACTTCAGATACAATACTGACATTAGAGTCTTGAGTAATGGCCGATATTAATCTGATACAATATCAGCACAAATCCTAGTAGATCATTATTTTGTAGTGCAAATATTTCTACTAGGTGACACTTAGTGGTCACAATAGTTTATTAAATTACGGTCATGATGCTGTAAGTTAAATAATACAGACACGTTTGTTACTGGACACTTCCTAATATATCTCTATCTTGGAGACGTAGTGTGTGTAAGTAAAATGCAACTATAATAATTTGATGTTTGTTTATATTGACAAATGTCGTGTTTTACTAAAAGGTTAAAGTTAAAGTACCACTGATAGTCACACACACACACACTAGGTGTGGTGAAATTACCTTCTGCATTTGACTCATCCCCTTGTTCCACCCCCTGGGAGGTGAGGGGAGCAGTGAGCAGCAGCGGTGGCCGTGCTCGGAAATCATTTGTGGTTATTCAACCCCCAATTCCAACTTTTGATGCTGAGTGCCAAGCAGGGAGGTAACGGCTCCCATTTGTTTAGTCTTTGGTATGACTCGGCGGGGGTTTGAACTCACGACCTACCGATCTCAGGGCGGACACTCTTTTATTTTCTGTTACGCACCCAGCTAGGAAAAAATATATATTTCGCCACCCCCACTCTCCACCACGACTATAAATAGTACGATTTGTCTATAAAATTGTTGTAAATACACCTCTGCATAACATTGTATCCTTGTTAACATTAAAGAAAACAACACACTGGTATTTCCTTGTCTCCTACCACAGTCACGTCGGCAAAAAAAGCCTGTTTCTCAAGGTCACATACCCCCCCACCCCTCCCATTTGAGAAAGACTTATTATGTATGTTTAGCCTGTGTGCTATTGTGTGCTTAGCTGTTGTGTAGCTGCTATTAGCCAATAGCCCACCACGTTTACCTTGTATCAGTGACTTCACTAAAATACAAGAAAAAAAACAACCCTGTGTGCTTAATGGAGGAAATGTAGATGCTTTGCTGCAGGACTGCTTGTATCGGCATCGATATCAATATCGGATCAGGACACCCATTATTTTAACAGTGTTTTTAAAGAGACATCCTGGTACTTTTGCAAAAATTATGCGGTAGCGGATTGGGTATAGATGCAAGGCCGGTAAACTCGAGGGGGCGGAGTGTAGAGATGTTAATTGGTTCGAAATGTGACTGTAGAGCAAAATATATGCACAATATACACCAAAACATATCCCAAACGTATTGTCTAGACCAAGTGTTCTTAACCATGTTGACCTCGGAGCCCAACTTTTTCACTCTAGAGGGGCCTACTCAAATAGTAACACTGCATTAGTATGATTACTCTTTATTTTAATCGTATTCAAGAATTAAATCTAGCCTTCAGTACAGTTTACAACATTGGCAAATGATATGAAAGCATGTGTTAATCACAAAGGGTATTATCAAGGCTTAGGTCAGGCTGATTACAAAATAAAAACTAAGCAAATTAACTGCAAAAGAAGGCACTCAAAAAACTGTTGAAAAATACATTTACATATATTAAACATCGATAAAATCAATATATCCTAACTAACCAAATAAATTATATATATATATATATATATATATATATATATATATATATATATATATATATATATATATATATATATATATATATATATATATATATATATATATATATATATATATATATATATATATATATATATATATATATATATATATCAGGGGTCACCAACGCGGTGCCCGCGGGCACCAGGTAGCCCGTAAGGACCAGATGAGTAGCCCGCTAGGCCTGTTCTAAAAATAGCTCAAATAGCAGCAGTGAGCTGCCTGTATTTTTTAAATTGTATTTATTTACTAGCAAGCTGGTCTCGCTTTGCCCGACATTTTTAATTCTAAGAGGGACAAAACTCAAATAGAATTTGAAAATCCAAGAAAATATTTTAAAGACTTGGTCTTCACTTGTTTAAATAAATTCATTAATTTTTTTTACTTTGCTTCTTATAACTTTCAAAAAGACAATTTTAGAGAAAAATTACAACCTTAAAAGTGATTTTAGGATTTTTAAACACATATACCTTTTTACCGTTTAAATTCCTTCCTCTACTTTCCTGACAATTTAATTTAATGTTCAAGTAAATTTATTTTTTTTATTGTAAAGAATAATAAATACATTTTAATTTAATTCTTCATTTTACCTTCTATTTTTTCGACGAAGAATATTTGTGAAATATGTCTTCAAACTTATTATGATTAAAATCCAAAAAAATGATTCTGGCAAATCTAGAAAATCTGTAGAATCAAATTTAAATCTTACTTCAAAGTCTTTTGAAATTCTTTAAAATTTTTGTTCTGGAAAATCTAGAATAAATAATGATTTGTCTTTGTTAGAAATATAGCTTGGTCCAATTTGTTATATATTCTAACAAAGTGCAGATTGGATTTTAACCTTTTTAAAACATGTCATCAAAATTCTAAAATTAATCTTAATCAGGAAAAATTACTAATGATTTTCCATAAATTATTTTTTTAATTTTTTCAAAAAGATTCGAATTAGCTAGTTTTTCTCTTCTTTTTTTCGGTTGAATTTTAAAGAGTCGAAATTGAAGATAAACTATGTTTTCTCCTCTTTTAAACCGTTCAATTAAGTGTAAATATCATTAATTATTAATGATAACATAGCGTTAAAGGTAAATTGAGCAAATTGGCTATTTCTGGCAATTTATTTAAGTGTGCATCAAACTGGTAGCCCTTCGCATTAATCAGTACCCAAGAAGTAGCTCTTGGTTTCAAAAAGGTTGGTGACCCCTGATATATAAAGATAAAAAAATATTCAGTCTAAGCCTTGGCCCCAGACTGAGGCTAAGGGGGAAAACAACCTCATAGCCATAGCACACATGAACTTGTTTGTAAGGGGGAAACATCAAAATGTTGTACTCCCTCGTCCCAGGAAGAATGCTTTGCGGAAATCTTTTATTTATAGATCTTTATCGCTCTGGAATAACCTGCCTCAAATTCTCACCGGCATTGAAAGTAAACAGGTTCTTAAAAAGAGAGTAATCTAAGTCTTTAAATTAGTTTGCTCGTTGATGATTTGTTTGGTTTTATATTGTGTAGTTATATTTATATGGTAATTATTATTATGTGACTGTAAATTGTTTGCTTGTTTTCTTATTGATGCTTTTATTTGTTATTTTTTTCTGTATTGTGTAGTTATAATTATATGGTTTTTACTTGTAATTGTATTGAATTGTGAACCCCAGGAAGACTAGTGGGTTGTTGAGGCAACCAGCTAATGTGGATCCTTAATAAAAATCAAATCAAACACAAAGCACATTAAAGACATTAAAAGAGCAGAGCTGATGCAACCAGCTGCCACTCCAGCAGTACAATTTCTACATATAGCTACCAAAGTAAAACAACAACAAAAATAATAATAATATCCATCCATCCATTTACTACCGCTTATTCCCTTCGGGGTCGCGGGGGGCGCTGGAGCCTATCTCAGCTACAATCGGGCGGAAGGCGGGGTACACCCTGGACAAGTCGCCACCTCATTGCAGCGCCAACACAGATAGACAGACAACATTCACACTCACAATCACACACTAGGGCCAATTTAGTGTTGCCAATCAACCTAGCCCCAGGTGCATGTAATTAACATAATATTGGGGAGGTTCCCCCAGCTGGGCAATCCACTCAAATGCCGCTGGCTTCGAGGCCGGGCCATACACACCCCACTCCTGCAGGAGGCGCGCCGACCACGCCCTCCTCCACAAATATATTTTGCGCACACACAATTGCAACATGCACGGAAAAGCAACCAAACAAAAAGGAAGTGTTTTAAATTGATATTTTTTTCCAAAAGTGGGTCTTGAAACAGAGGAGTTGTCTTATATGCCCGGTCGTCTTATATGCAGGCCAATACAGTTTTATTATTATTATTATTATTGTTGTGGCGACTTTGTCTTTTGGGATCGCAAATAAGTCAAAGAAAAAGTAAACCGCATCCCCAGATTGAATCCTGTTGGGTCAGAAGTGTGCAACCTCAGGTTCCACTGCGCCTCATTACTGTGTCACTGGTGTATATTGAACAAACAATCCTTCCTTTTTACCCTTGTTTCGCACCTCTATGTTTATCTCCCCGCGTCTCTAAAGACACATGATCGCCAGCACTGGCACTCTTTTATCATTTTCAATTCGCTGCACTGTAAAAACACAGAGCCATCTCACGGGAACACAATATACACCATATTGCCAAAAGTATTTGGCCACCCATCCAAATGATGAGAATCATTTGGCCCAGGGTATTTCTCCAGTGATTTCCAGCGTGGGACTGTCATAGGATGCCACCTGTGCAACAAATCCAGTCGTGAAATTTCCTCGCTCCTAAATATTCCAAAGTCAACTTTATTATAAGAAAAGTGAAGAGTTTGGGAACAACAGCAAGTCAGCCAGCAAGTGGTAGGCCACGTACACTGACAGAGAGGTCAGCATAGTGAAAAGACTTTCTGCACAGTCAGTTGCCACAGAGCTCCAAACTTCATGTGACCTTCCAATTAGCCCACGTACAGTATGCAGAGAGCTTCATGGAATGGGTTTCCATGGCCGAGCAGCTGCATCTAAGCCAGGCCTGGGCAATTATTTTGACTCGGGGGCCACATTTAGAGAAAAAAATGTGTCTGGGGGCCGGTATATCTATTTTTAGAAACACTAATACAAAACCTCACAATAATGTCTGATTGAATGCTAAAAACGTTATGACAGACCGCCTTAAAAAACGTAATGGAATTTTACATTTTTCTATGAATGATAAAACACTGAATATTTGGGCTGCGAATCTTTGGGTGTCCCACGATTCGATTCAATATCGATTCTTGGGGTCACGCTTCGATTCAAAATCGATTTTTTCAGATTCAACGCGATTCTCGATTCAAAAACGATATTTTCCCGATTCAAAAGGATTCTCTATTCATTCAATACATAGGATGAAGATCTACCCCAGTCTGCTGACATGCAAGCAGAGTAGTAGATTTTTGTAAAAAGCTTTTATAATTGTGAAGGACAATGTTTTATCAACGGATTGCAATAATGTAAATTTGTTTTAACTATTAAATGAACCAAAAATATGACTTATTTTATCTTTGTGAAAATATTGGACACAATGTGTTGTCAAGCTTATGAGATGCGATGCAAGTGTAAGCCACTGTGACACTATTGTTCTTTTTTTTTTTTTTTTTATAAATATCTAATGATAATGTCAATGAGGGATTTTTAATCACTGCTATGTTGAAATTGTAACTAATATTGATACTGTTGTTGATAATATTCATTTTTGTTTCACTACTTTTGGTTTGTTCTGTGTCGTGTTTGTGTCTCCTCTCAATTGCTCTGTTTATTGCAGTTCTGAGTGTTGCTGGGTCGTGTTTGGTTTTGGAATTGGATTGCATTGTTATGGTATTGCTGTGTATTGTTTTGTTGGATTGATTAATAAAAATAAAAAAAACAATATAATAAAAAAATAAAAAATAAATAAATAAAAAATCGATTTTTTAAAAATGAGAATCGATTCTGTATCGCAGAACATGAGAATCGTGATTCGAATTCGAATATTGACAAAATATTTCGACATATTTTACAATCAAGTGAAACGCAACAAAAATGCAACAAACAGTGAAATATGAACGCGAAGGGTACAAAAAAAACCCACCTACAATCTGATATTTGCTGAATTCCCCCCCAGGGATCAATAAAGTACTTTCTATTCTATTCTATATATCACTAAGCTTTAGAACTTTGTTGTGAAAAGCTCCCTCCGCGTCTGTGGAAATGCTTCCCGCCCACACTGCTTGGTGCCTCGTCTGAGCTGCTGTGACGTAGATGACCATAGTAACTAATTAGATGACCATAGTAACTAATTAGATTACCAACGTAACTAGTATATCATGCATAAGCGCAGATTCCAACCATTTAAATACTTTGTATAGTTGAAGACTTACGGTCATTAGAAAACACCACTGAACATCATAATGGCAGCTACACTTACCATTTTAAAGATCTAAAAAAAATTATTTGGGAATGTACGCAAGGGCCAGATTGAAAAGCTCAACGGGCCGCATGTGGCCCCCGGGCCTTAATTTGCCCAGGTCTGATCTAAGCCATACATCACCAAGTCCAATGCAAAGCGTGGGATGCAGTGGTGTATATAGCACGTCGCCACTGGACTCTAGAGCAGTGGAGACGCCTTCTCTGGACTGATGAATCACTCTTTTCCATCTGGCAATCTGATGGACCAGTCTGGGTTTGGAGGTTGCCAGGAGAACGCTACATTTCGGACTGCATTGTGCAGAGTGTGACATTTGGTGGAGGAGGAATTATGGTGTGGGGTTGTTGGACTTGGCCCCTTAGTTCCAGTGAAAGGAACTGTGAATGCTCCAGAATACCAATTTTTTTTTTTTTTCCGCTGCTCTGTGCCGTGTGGGTACAGTATTGCAGCATGTGAGTGACGGGACGTCACTCTCCTGACTGCCTGAGTTTCGGGAGGATTGAGACTTGATCCCCTGTCTTGGTAAACTGTCAGCCCTCCCTCCAAGGTGCGGCGCCTTGATAAAAGTCACCGAAAAAGCTCCTGTGCGGAGATGACGAGCGGCTATCTGAGCAGAATTACGCCCGGCCCTGTATCGCAGTTTCCCCTTCACTGGCTGCCTTCTATTTGCACACATGCACGCTACACTGAGGCTTTTCAAGGGCACATTACCGGGCCCCTCCCCCGTCCACAAGCCCGCCAGGTCATGATAGTCATGCTCGGCTAACCACACCTTCAGGCTGGCCTGTGCACGGTGTAATAAAATGATTTATGTTGCTTAGACATGCAACTTTTCTATTATACAGGTTTAAATTGTTATGTTTGTGTCAGCGTTAAGAATATGTTTTTGTGTACTTGAGATATTGCAGGAGTCCGAAAAATGTGAAAACAACCCGTGGAAGCACTTCGGAGATATTTATAAAACTATATTGCCTTCATTCATACAAAACCCAAAACCAGGGAAGTTGGCACGTTGTGTAAATCGTAAATAAAAAACGAATGCAATGATTTTCAAATCCTTCTCATCTTATATTCAATTGAATAGACTGCAAAGACAAGATATTTAACGTTCAAACTGGTAAACTTTGTTATTTTTTGCAAACACTTGCTCATTTGGAATTTGATGCCTGCAGAAACAGGCTGACACAAGTGGCAAAAAAGACTGAGAAAGTTGAGGAATGCTCATTAAACACTTATTTAGAACATCCCACAGGTGAACAGGCTAGTTGGGTTTTAAAGCAGCTTCCATGAAATGCTCAGTCATTCACCGGTTACCACTTTGTGAACAAATGTGTGAGCAAATTGTCGAACAGTTTAAGAACAACATTTGTCAAGCAGCTATTGCTAGCAATTTAGGGATTTCACCATCTACGGTCCGTAATATAATCAAAAGGTTCAGAGAATCAGGAGAAATCACTGCGTGTAAGCGGCAATGCCAAAAATCAACATGACCTTCGATCCCTCAGGCGGTACTGCATCAAAAACCGACATCAGTGTGTAAAAGATATCACCACATGGGCTCAGGAACACTTCAGAAAACCACTGTCAGTAACTACAGTTTGTCGCTACATCTGTAAGTGCAAGTTAAAACTCTACTATGCAAAGCGAAAGCCATTTATCAACAACACCCAGAAACGCCGCCGGCTCCGCTGGGCCCGTGGTCATCTAAGATGGGCTGATGCAAAGTGGAAAAGTGTCCTGTGGTCTGACGAGTCCATATTTCAAATTGTTTTGGGAAACTGTGGACGTCGTGCCCTCTGGACCAAAGAGGAAAAGAACCATCTGGCTCGTTAGAGGCGCACAGTTCAAAAGCCAGCATCTGTGATGGTATGGGGGTGTATTAGTCCCCAAGACATGGGTAACTTGCACATCTGTGAAGGCACCATTAATGCTGAAAGGTGCATACAGGTTTCAATCAATCAATCAATGTTTATTTATATAACCCTAAATCACAAGTGTCTCAAAGGGCTGCACAAGCCACAACGACATCCTCTGTTCAGAGCCCACATAAGGGCAAGGAAAAACTCACAATCCAGTGGGACGTCGATGTGAATGACTATGAGAAACCTTGGACTCTCCACCTTCTAGGGGAGACCGGATGCAATGGATGTCGAGTGGGTCTAGTATAATATTGTGAAAGTCCAGTCCATAGTGGATCTAACATAATAGTGAGAGTCCAGTCCATAGTGGGGCCAGCCGGAGACCAACTCGAGCGGAGACAGGTCAGCAGCGCAGAGATGCACAGGCGAGCGGTCCACCCCGGGTCTCGTCTCTGGACAGCCAGCACAGCAGGTTTTGGAGCAACATATGTATCAAGGCTGAAAACCAACGTTGAATACCCGTGACCTTCGATCCCTCAGGCGTTACTGCATCAAAAAGCGACATCAGTGTGTAAAGGATATCGTAAGCAACGCTATCATGGACGCCCCTGCTTATTTAAGCAAGACAACGCCAAGCCACGTGTTACAACAGCGTGGCTTCATAGTAAAAGAGTGCGGGTACTAGACTGGCCTGCCTGTAGTCCAGACCTGTCTCCCATTGAACATTATGAAGCCTAAAATACCACAACGGAGACCCCCGGACTGTTGAAGAACTTAAGCTGTACATCAAGCAAGAATGGGAAAGAATTCCACCTGGAAAGCTTCAAAAATCGGCCTCCTCAGTTCCCAAATGTTTACTGAGTGTTGTTAAAAGGAAAGGCCATAACCTGGTGGATTTTTTTTGTAATATTCCCTGCTAAATGATGTATCCATTCGTCTTTAGAAACATTGATGTTTCTGATACAAGGTGCATAATGTGTCTTTGTGCACAATGTTAGGCATGCATGCAATTCATTTACAGTATGTTACTGGTTACTACTACGCTCATTTAGCGCACTTCATATTTACAAACCCCGTTTCCATATGAGTTGGGAAATTGTGTTAGATGTAAATATAAACGGAATACAATGATTTGCAAATCCTTTTCAACCCATATTCAATTGAATGCACTACAAAGACAAGATATTTGATGTTCAAACTCAAACTTTTTTTTTTTTTTTGCAAATAATAATTAACTTAGAATTTCATGGCTGCAACACGTTTCAAAGTAGTTGGGAAAGGGCATGTTCACCACTGTGTTACATGGCCTTTCCTTTTAACAACACTCAATAAACGTTTGGGAACTGAGGAGACACATTTTTGAAGCTTCTCAGGTGGAATTCTTTCCCATTCTTGCTTGATGTACAGCTTAAGTTGTTCAACAGTCCGGGGGTCTCTGTTGTGGTATTTTAGGCTTCATAATGCGCCACACATTTTCAATGGGAGACAGGTCTGGACTACAGGCAGGCCAGTCTAGTACCCGCATTATTTTACTATGAATCCACGTTGATGTAACACATGGCTTGGCATTGTCTTGCTGAAATAAGCAGGGGCGTCCATGGTAACGTCGCTTGGATGACAACATATGTTGCTCCAAAACCTGTATGTACCTTTCAGCATTAATAGCGCCTTCACAGATGTGTAAGTTACCCATGTCTTGGGCACTAATACACCCCCATACCATCACAGATGCTGGCTTTTCAACTTTGCGCCTATAACAATCCGGATGGTTATTTTCCTCGTTGGTCCGGAGGACACGACGTCCACAGTTTCCAAAAACAATTTGAAATGTGGACTCGTCAGACCACAGAACACTTTTCCACTTTGTATCAGTCCATCTTAGATGAGTTCAGGGCCAGCGAAGCCGACTGCGTTTCTGGGTGTTGTTGATAAACGGTTTTCGCCTTGCATAGGTGAGTTTTAACTTGCACTTACAGATGTAGCGACCAACTGTAGTTACTGACAGTGGGTTTCTGAAGTGTTCCTGAGCCCATGTGGTGATATCCTTTACACGCTGATGTCGCTTGTTGATGCAGTACAGCCTGAGGGATCGAAGGTCACGGGCTTAGCTGCTTACGTGCAGTGATTTCTCCAGATTCTCTGAACCCTTTGATGATATTACGGAGCGTAGATGGTGAAATCCCTAAATTCCTTGCAATAGCTGGTTGAGAAAGGTTTTTCTTAAACTGTTCAACAATTTGCTCACGCATTTGTTGACAAAGTGGTGACCCTCGCCCCATCCTTGTTTGTGAATGACTGAGCATTTCATGGAATCTACTTTTATACCCAATCATGGCACCCACCTGTTCCCAATTTGCCTGTTCACCCGTGGGATGTTCCAAATAAGTGTTTGATGAGCATTCCTCAACTTTATCAGTATTTATTGCCACCTTTCCCAACTTCTTTGTCACGTGTTGCTGGCATCAAATTCTAAAGTTAATGATTATTTGCAAAAAAAAATGTTTTATAAGTTTGAACATCAAATATGTTGTCTTTGTAGCATACTCAACTGAATATGGGTTGAAAAAGATTTGGAAATCATTGTATTCCGTTTATATTTACATCCAACACAATTTCCCAACTCATATGGAAACGGAGTTTGTATTTTACCCAACATTATTTCCTTTCCTTTCCACCACTGCAACTCTAACCAGACAAGCACAAAGCACACGAGATTATAACATCCACCTCCCCTCCCTCTGTAATCAAACATGTGTTTTACCACATGTCACAGCTCACGAGTCGCTTATCTAGTCCACTGCGACTTTGTTAAATGAACAAAAAGCTCGGTTCCTGAGCGACTTGCTCCCTGTGCATATGCTGTACTTTTTAAAAAATGTATTTATAGCACTATGTAAATGCAGATTATTATTCACCTAATCCCCCCACCCCCCCCCAACCACTGCCACCGCCCGTCTCCACCCTCGTGCAGCTTTGATATGCAGATGCAGAACTTCAACTTCGGATGAGTTCCGCGTCACCTTTTGGTGAGACATGACATCATGTAAATGAATCCTAACAGCCTCACAAGTTCCGTATTGTATTAAAAAATGATTGTGATTCGTAACTCCATTGCACGCCTTTTTGTCTCAAATTGATCTCGCTCCGCGCGGCGTCTTGCTGGCGGGCTCGGGGAATGAATTTTTGTGCTGTTATAGAATTGCAGCACATGACTATTTCTGGCTCGGCGTGCGTTTGGGAGGGTGATATACACTTCCACGTGTTAATGTAAATGTTACGGTTGAGAGCAATTCCATTACACCTTGTATGCGATATGACTGGGGACGTGACAGGCCAACATATGAAGTATGTGTACTCGCTGGTTTTATTTCCATATTTTCTGCCAATAAAACACCCGCTTTGGGTGTTGTCACGCTATCAGCCGTTTGTTTATGTTCATATCAGTCAGTCCAGAAGGCCATTTTCGTCTATATTATGTATTAGAAAGACGCAATGTCACACATTGTCGTAATCTAACGTCAGCACATTTTCCACCCTCTAGTCCAGTGTTTTTCAACCACTGTGAGATACAGTCTGGGTTGCCGTGGGAGATTGTCTAATTTCACCTATTTGGGTTAAAAAAAATGTTTGCAAACCAGTAATTATAGTCTGCAAATGATGTGTTGTTGTTGAGTGTCGGTGCTGTCTAGAGCTCGGCAGAGTAACCGTGTAATACTCTTCCATATCAGTAGGTGGCAGCCAGTAGCTAATTGCTTTGTCGATGTCGGAAACAGCGGGAGGCAGTGTGCAGGTACAATTTTTCTAATGCTTAAACCAAAAATAAACAAAAGGTGAGCGCCCCTAAGAAAAGGCATTGAAGCTTGGGGAAGGCTATGCAGAACGAAACTAAAACTGAACTGGCTACAAAGTAAACAAAAGCAGAATGCTGGACGACAGCAAAGACTTACTGTGGAGCAAAGACGGGCGTCCGCAGTGTGCATCCGAACATGACGCGACAATCGACAATGTCCCCACAAAGAAGGATAAAAACAACTGAAATAGTCTTGATTGCTAAAACAAAGTAGATGCGGGGAATATCGCTCAAAAGAAGACATGAAACTGCTATGGGAAAACACCAAAAAAAGAGAAAAATCCACCAAATTATGAGCGCCCCTAAGAAAAGGCATTGAAGCTTGGGAAAGGCTATGCAGAACGAAACTAAAACTGAACTGGCTACAAAGTAAACAAAAGCAGAATGCTGGACGACAGCAAAGACTTACTGTGGAGCAAAGACGGGCGTCCGCAGTGTACATTCGAACACGACGCGACAATCGACAATGTCCCCACAAAGAAGGATAAAAACCACTGAAATTGTCTTGATTGCTAAAACAAAGTAGATGCGGGGAATATCGCTCAAAAGAAGACATGAAACTGCTATGGGAAAACACCAAAAAAAGAGAAAAATCCACCAAAATATGAGCGCCCCTAAGAAAAGGCATTGAAGCTTGGGGAAGGCTATGCAGAACGAAACTAAAACTGAACTGGCTACAAAGTAAACAAAAGCAGAATGCTGGACGACAGCAAAGACTTACTGTGGAGCAAAGACGGGCGTCCGCAGTGTACATCCGAACATGACGCGACAATCGACAATGTCCCCACAAAGAAGGATAAAAACCACTGAAATAGTCTTGATTGCTAAAACAAAGTAGATGCGGGGAATATCGCTCAAAAGAAGACATGAAACTGCTATGGGAAAACACCAAAAAAAGAGAAAAATCCACCAAAATAGGAGCGCCCCTAAGAAAAGGCATTGAAGCTTGGGGAAGGCTATGCAGAACGAAACTAAAACTGAACTGGCTACAAAGTAAACAAAAGCAGAATGCTGGACGACAGCAAAGACTTACTGTGGAGCAAAGACGGGCGTCCGCAGTGTACATCCGAACACGACGCGACAATCGACAATGTCCCCACAAAGAAGGATAAAAACCACAGAAATAGTCTTGATTGCTAAAACAAAGTAGATGCGGGGAATATCGCTCAAAGGAAGACATGAAACTGCTATGGGAAAACACCAAAAAAAGAGAAAAATCCACCAAAATATGAGCGCCCCTAAGAAAAGGCATTGAAGCTTGGGGAAGGCTATGCAGAACGAAACTAAAACTGAACTGGCTACAAAGTAAACAAAAGCAGAATGCTGGATGACAGCAAAGACTTACTGTGGAGCAAAGACGGGCGTTCACAGTGTACATCCGAACATGACGCGACAATCGACAATGTCCCCACAAAGAAGGATAAAAACAACTGAAATAGTCTTGATTGCTAAAACAAAGTAGATGCGGGGAATATCGCTCAAAGGAAGACATGAAACTGCTATGGGAAAACACCAAAAAAAGAGAAAAATCCACCACAATATGAGCGCCCCTAAGAAAAGGTATTGAAGCTTGGGAAAGGCTATGCAGAACGAAACTAAAACTGAACTGGCTACAAAGTAAACAAAAGCAGAATGCTGGACGACAGCAAAGACTTACTGTGGAGCAAAGACGGGCGTCCGCAGTGTACATCCGAACATGACGCGACAATCGACAATGTCCCCACAAAGAAGGATGAAAACCACTGAAATAGTCTTGATTGCTAAAACAAAGTAGATGCGGGGAATATCGCTCAAAAGAAGACATGAAACTGCTATGGGAAAACACCAAAAAAAGAGAAAAATCCACCAAAATATGAGCGGCCCTAAGAAAAGGCATTGAAGCTTGGGGAAGGCTATGCAGAACGAAACTAAAACTGAACTGGCTACAAAGTAAACAAAAGCAGAATGCTGGATGACAGCAAAGACTTACTGTGGAGCAAAGACGGGCGTTCACAGTGTACATCCGAACATGACGCGACAATCGACAATGTCCCCACAAAGAAGGATAAAAACAACTGAAATAGTCTTGATTGCTAAAACAAAGTAGATGTGCGGAATATCGCTCAAAAGAAGACATGAAACTGCTATGGGAAAACACCAAAAAAAGAGAAAAATCCACCAAAATATGAGCGCCCCTAGGAAAAGGCATTGAAGCTTGGGGAAGGCTATGCAGAACGAAACTAAAACTGAACTGGCTACAAAGTAAACAAAAGCAGAATGCTGGATGACAGCAAAGACTTACTGTGGAGCAAAGACGGGCGTTCACAGTGTGCATCCGAACATGACGTGACAATCGACAATGTCCCCACAAAGAAGGATAAAAACCACTGAAATAGTCTTGATTGCTAAAACAAAGTAGATGCGGGGAATATCGCTCAAAGGAAGACATGAAACTGCTATGGGAAAACACCAAAAAAAGAGAAAAATCCACCAAAATAGGAGCGCCCCTAAGAAAAGGCATTGAAGCTTGGGGAAGGCTATGCAGAACAAAACTAAAACTGAACTGGCTACAAAGTAAACAAAAGCAGAATGCTGGATGACAGCAAAGACTTACTGTGGAGCAAAGACGGGCGTTCACAGTGTACATCCGAACATGACGCGACAATCGACAATGTCCCCACAAAGAAGGATAAAAACCACTGAAATAGTCTTGATTGCTAAAACAAAGTAGATGCGGGGAATATCGCTCAAAAGAAGACATGAAACTGCTATGGGAAAACACCAAAAAAAGAGAAAAATCCACCAAAATATGAGCGCCCCTAAGAAAAGGCATTGAAGCTTGGGGAAGGCTATGCAGAACGAAACTAAAACTGAACTGGCTACAAAGTAAACAAAAGCAGAATGCTGGATGACAGCAAAGACTTACTGTGGAGCAAAGACGGGCGTCCGCAGTGTACATCCGAACATGACGCGACAATAGACAATGTCCCCACAAAGAAGGATAAAAACCACTGAAATAGTCTTGATTGCTAAAACAAAGTAGATGCGGGGAATATCGCTCAAAAGAAGACATGAAACTGCTATGGGAAAACACCAAAAAAAGAGAAAAATCCACCAAAATATGAGCGCCCCTAAGAAAAGGCATTGAAGCTTGGGGAAGGCTATGCAGAACGAAACTAAAACTGAACTGGCTACAAAGTAAACAAAAGCAGAATGCTGGATGACAGCAAAGACTTACTGTGGAGCAAAGACGGGCGTCCGCAGTGTACATCCGAACATGACGCGACAATAGACAATGTCCCCACAAAGAAGGATAAAAACCACTGAAATAGTCTTGATTGCTAAAACAAAGTAGATGCGGGGAATATCGCTCAAAAGAA
>NC_084751.1:13533626-13538626 GCF_033978785.1 Entelurus aequoreus | reverse complement strand
ACGGTGACTAATTAGAGCACTAGCACTAAATGCAATGTCTTAGGTGGGGCAATAGAAAATCAATAGTTTTTTTTGGCATCATATTGCGAGATAATCCCGAGACTCTAGGGAACTATGAACATTTTGACTGGTAAAAACAGTGAAAGTTGATTTACTGAATTAAATCTTCAAGCATGTTGAATGTGACATCATCAAAAAACCAATAGTTTTGTTGGTCCTGCATTGAACAATAACCCCAAACAGTCTGCAGTTCTTGACATCGTAAAATGACATTACAAATCATTAGGTTTCTGGGCCTGACCGATCAATAATCTGGGCAAAAATTAAGACTTTTAAGAACATAAATGCACTTTTCACAGCCGGGTTGCAACTGTAATTAAAAATCAATACATTTATTGCTCTTTCATTGAACAACAATGCCTAAAAGCTTGGGGATTGCATGAACATTGATACTAAGAAGAACACAGATTGAGAATTGAGCCTTTGATACTTCAAGCACTTTGTGTGTGACACCATTCAAAATCAATAGTCTAGCTTTGAAGCTTAAAAGATTGATGATTTCATCAAAACGGTGACTAATTAGAGCACTAGCACTAAAGACGATGTCTTAGGTGGGGCAATAGAAAATCAATAGTTTTTTTTGGCATAATATTGTGAGATAATCCCGAGACTCTAGGGAACTATGAACATTTTGACCGGTAAAAACAGTAAAAAAATTGATATACTGAATGAAATCTTCAAGCATGTTGAATGTGACATCAACAAACAATCAATAGTTTTGTTGGTCCTGCATTGAACAATAACCCCAAACAGTCTGCAGGTCTTGACATCGTAAAATGACATTACAAATCATTAGGTTTCTGGGCCTGACCGATCAATAATCTGGGCAAAAATTAAGACTTTTAAGAACATAAATGCACTTTTCACAGCCGGGTTGCAACTGTAATTAAAAAACCAATACATTTCTTGCTCGTTCACTGAACAATGCCTAAAAGCTTAGGGATTGCATGGAAATTGTGTGCTCTGAAAAAAAATTGACAGAAGTCACCTCCTGGTTTTCTGTTGGATATTAAACATCAACAGGGATTGCAAGAAAGTCTCACTTTCCATGGATTTTCAAAGTGGGTCTGATTGACTGTGTCTTGTGTTTTTCTCAGTTGTTCCGTTGCCGAGAACACATTCAAAGGCACACAAAAAAATCTCCTATTTTTCTTCCACTTCTACACTTTTTAACGCCCCCTTTAGCTCCCGGAGCTAAAAAATCACCTTGTGCAGGCTGTCAGTGAGCCGGTGGCAGACCGGAGGGTGAAAAATGAGAATATGTCGCATAAAGCATCAAAGTGTCAACGTTTGATGGAGTTGCCACACAGGGGGTTAGCTAACAATGCTTGTCAGTGATCGATGGCTTCAGCCGCCTGCTAGGCTTTAATGAAGAAAACCTGCAAAGAGTCCTTTTTGGACTTAGGCTAAAAAGGCGGAATTAGAAGTGGATGGTTCTAGTATTGATTAATGAACTTACTGGCGAGGCAGTGGACTTTGTTGATTTGTAATTTTGCATCCCTTCCAGTCCTGTGACTTTTCCAATATTTACCATGTATACATTATTCATAGAACCCCCCCTCTCACTTTTATCCAATTATATGAAGTTGGCTGCATTAAGTATTCACGCTTAGTGGCTGGGCCAAACTGCAAATGACATATTGTGTGATATGATCTCCAGTGGCGCTTGGTCATTGGATATTGACTGGCAGGGTGGCAGATACCATAATGACAACTAATCGCTCTTTAATGTCGCCCCGGTTATCCGCCGTTATGCAGTCAAGTAAAAGGCACCGGTAGAATGGATCAGATTTTTTATTGTTTTGTTTTTTTACTTTACTTTGTGTGAAAGCGTTTTTCATTGATTGGATAAGATTGATACGATTTTTTCCGGTTCCGATTATGCTTAACGGTTCTTTATCGGTTCACCTTTTATTTTTCCATATTTAACATATGGTGTTGTAGTTTGGGGAAATGTTTATAAAACAAACATACACCCAATAATTAAATTTCAAAAAAGGGTCATTAGAATAATACACAAAGCGTGCTACTATGAACCTACCAATCCATTATTTATAAGTTATAATGTGTTAAAATGTTCAGATATTGTGTTTTTAAAGGCCTACTGAAACCCACTACTACCGACCACGCAGTCTGATAGTTTATATATCAATGATGAAATCTTAACATTGCAACACATGCCAATACGGCCGGGTTAACTTATAAAGTGCAATTTTAAATTTCCCGCTAAATTTCCGTTTGAAAACGTCTAGATATGATGACGTATGCGCGTGACGTCAATCATTGAACCGGAAGTATTGGTAAATATTGAATCCAATACAAAAAGCTCTGTTTTCATCTCAAAATTCCACAGTATTCTGGACATCTGTGTTGGTGAATCTTTTGCAATTTGTTTAATGAACAATGAAGACTGCAAAGAAGAAAGCTGTAGGTGGGATCGGTGTATTAGTGGCGGACTACAGCAACACAACCAGGAGGACTTTGAGATGGATAGCAGACGCGCTAGCCGCCGACCTCACCTTGACTTCCTCCGTCTCTGAGCCGCCGACCGCATCTTTGATCGTCGCTCCGTCGATCGCTGGAACGCAGGTGAGCACGGGTGTTAATGAGCAGATGAGAACTTGGGTAGGTGGATAGCTAATGTTTTTAGCATAGCTCTGTAGAGGTCCTGTTGCTAAGTTAGCTTCAATGGCGTCGTTAGCAACAGCGTTGTTAAGCTTCGCCAGGCTGGAAAGCATTAACTGTGTATTTACATGTCCATGGTTTAATAGTATTGTTGATTTTCTGTCTATCCTTTCAGTCAGGGGCTTATTTCTTTTGTTTCTATATGCAGTTGCACGTTAGCTCCGTAGCTAAAGAGCTTCGCCGATGTATTGTCGTGGAGATAAAAGTCACTGTGAATGTCCATTTCGCGTTCTCGACTCTCATTTTAAAGAGGATATAGTATCCGAGGTGATCCACAATAGAAAAAGGAGAAAGTGTGGAATCCAATGAGCCCTTGTACCTAAGTTACGGTCAGATCGAAAAAAGATACATCCTGCACTGCACTTTAGTCCTTCACTCTCACGTTTCCTCATCCACAAATCTTTCATCCTCGCTCAAATTAATGGGGTAATCGTCACTTTCTCGGTCCGAATCGCTCTCGCTGCATTGTAAACAATGGGGAAATATGAGAAGCCTTTCAACCTGCGACGTCACGCTACTTCCGGTACAGGCAAGGCTTTTTTTATCAGCGACCAAAAGTTGCGAACTTTATCATCGATGTTCTGATTTCAGTAGGCCTTTAAAAGCAATGGAAATCATGTTTCGAGTAAAGAACAACAGCCTTCCAGCTTGTATTCTTAGATTATTTAGATTAAGAGGAGAAAACTATTATTTACGGGGGATATTGATTTTTGAAATACCGTATTTTCCAGACTTTAAGTCGCAGTTTTTTTCATAGTTTGGCCGGGGGTGCGACTTATACTCAGGAGCGACTTATGTGTGGAATTATTAACACATTACTGTAAAATATCAAATAATATTATTTAGCTCATTCACGTAAGAGACTAGACGTATAAGATTTCATGGGATTTAGCGATTAGGAGTGACAGATTGTTTAGTAAACGTATAGCATGTTCTATATGTTATAGTTATTTGAATTACTTTTACCATAATATGTTACGTTAACATACCAGGCACGTTCTCAGTTGGTTATTTATGCGTCATATAACGTACACTTATTCAGCCTGTTGTTCACTATTCTTTATTTATTTCAATTTGCCTTTCAAATGTCTATTCATGGTGTTGGGTTTTATCAAATACATTTCCCCAAAAAATGCGACTTATACTCCAGTGCGACTTATATATGTTTTTTTTGGTCCCACGCTCAGCTGCTGTCAACCACTAATCAGAGGCATTATTTAAGCCTGCCTTTGCCGGTCAGTCGGCCTGGCGTCATTGTTTGCTTCATGCAACCTGTCTACGCAAGTTGTGCTTGTTTCTAGTCCATGCTAAGTGGTAGCTCAGTTTCGAGTGCGATCAGCACATTATTCCTTTCGCTTGTTTTCTGTTTTTGGTACTTGGCGTTATTTTTGAGAATAAATCATGTTCTTACCTGCACGCTTTGTCCAGAGCGGTCCGTCTGCATCCCGGGAGAATGAACCCTCCAGTAAGCTGCGAAAACCCTATCGTGACACAAATATATTTTGTACCGGTATATATCTGCGGCGTATGGTCTGGTGTGACTAATATATGATAAACATTTTTTTATTTTTTTTTTAAATTTGATGGTTGCAGCTTAAATACCGGTGCCCTCCATAGCTGGTACTGGTGAACTAAAAAAATTGAATACCGTGCAATGGTTTGTTAAGATTTACAAAGTTAAACTAAGTGACACAGGCTCATAACATGCAACTCAAGAAATGCCAAGCCTCCGTTTGATATCATTTTGATGATTATAGCTTACAGCTTATAACAAACTCCAATTAAAAAATCTCAGGAATTGTGTTTTGTTTTTTTTAAAGTACCAGATTTTGCATTCAGAGGGATAGAGCTATATGTAGATACCAGAACAACACATTAATAACTCATTAATAACACATTAGCAGCCTAACCTGCCGTGGCTTTGGGGCTGGGTTTGCCATACAGTGCACCCTTTTTTTCCCCTATTTGTGGCTCAACATCAGCTGGAGCGTAGCGGCATTTTCCCACTACGGGATGGACCGAGGGTCACTCAAGACGTGCGCAAGTTAATCCAACGTAAAAAAAATAAAATTGTATCATCAAAGGAAATTTCCGTGAACATTGAGTTAACGTTGACAGCCTTAGTTAAAATGTTTCTTGTATTTGTTGCATATTGTATGTAATAATGAAGATAAAGTTGTAAATAATAACAATACAAATATTGGGTTAGTTATATCTTAAGTCTCCGGTGGTGTAATGGTACTAAGCAAGGATGG
>NC_084751.1:13523626-13526126 GCF_033978785.1 Entelurus aequoreus | reverse complement strand
TGCGTTTCCTTTTTTAAAGAGGGGAGTTACTCTTGCTATATTAAAATATTTTGGTACTTGGCCTTGTGTAATTGATAGGTTTATTATGTGCGTGATGATCGGGGCAATGATGGAGGCAGAGTCCCTGAGGAATCTGGAGGGAATATTATCAAGGCCGGTGGCCTTGTTATGGTGGAGCGCGCTCAAATTTTTAAACACCTCATCAGCTGTGACCATTTCTAATTTGAAATCATCGTTGGATACTCCTAGCTTTCTGTAGAAGGCTTTAATGTGTTCTACACCAAAGCGACCAGAGTGGTGGGACAGCTTGTTGACAAGAGTTGCGGCTATGCTGGTGAAAAAGATGTTAAGTCTGCTAGCTACCTCCATTTTGTCTGTAATGAGGGAGTCACCCTCCTTGATGCTGATGTTGGTGAGTCTTGTTTTAAGTTTCTGGCTGCAACCAGGAAGCTGGTTGTTGAGAATTGTCCAGAGCTCACGTGGCTTATTTGTGTTTTCCTCTATTTTGTCGTTAATGTATTTTTTTTTTTAAGGATTTAGTCAGGTTGGTTGACTTATTTCTTAATTTATTGCATTGCTTTTTGAGAGTTGAAAGAGTAATTTGAGGTTGATGTTATTGGGTTGTTTATCTACTTCTGTTTTACATTTTTGGTATTCAGAGTATTTTCTGTCTCTGTCTTTAATGGCAGCTAATAGGTCCGGATTCATCCATGGTTCTGAGCGGGCTTTGATCCTGACTGTTTTCACGGGAGCCATGTCATTTAGTATCTTTAGGAACGCCGTTTTGAAGCGATCCCAAGCAACATCGACCAGGTTGCTCGCGAGCACAGGGGACCAGTCCCACTCATCTAATTTTAAATTGAAATTGTCATTGGAGTATTTTTTGAGGGATCTGGATTGGGCTGTTATGTGGCCATTGGTTTTGGGTTTAGCTATTTTGCGGGTGCAGAAGGTTAGATAGTGGTCGCTAAGACCACAGATCATGACCCCACTATTTTTATTTTAGGCCGGTCTGAAGTGAGAATGAGATCTATGGTTGATTGGGTGGAATCACACACCCTTGTAGTAGCGCTATTAGCTGGGAAAGACCGTGCAGATTACAAAACTTGCTGAAGGATCTGAAGACAGGCGCATCTTTGCGTTGAATATCTGTGTTCAGATCCTAAGTTATAATTTTATCCACGTTGTCTGTCCTGCCAAGCATTCTTCAAAGCCCCATAGAAATCACTCTGATTAGGGGGTCTATAAACAGTCCCTATTAGTACCGGCTTAGCGTTTTTAAATTTGATTTCCGCCCACACAGATTCCAGGTCATTGTGGTTAAGATCAGTGCGAGATATGTATTTTATATCTTGGTGAATATACATACAAACGCCCCCACCGTGTTTATTCCTATCCTTTCTGATAACGAAAAGTTTTCTATTTCTATCTCTGAGTCAGAAATACTTTGATCAAATTTGGTTTCAGAGAAACACAAGATTTTTACCTTCGTGTTGAGGAACATTTCTCTGATTTGGTCGAGTTTGGCTCCAGAGAGGCTGTTCACATTAAGGTGGATGATGTGTAGTCCACTGGAACCAAAAAGAGCATCAGAGTCCGCTGTGTTGTGGTACTGACCAGAAAAGTTCTTGGTTGTTATTGCTGTTGAAGTTGAAGAAGAGAAGGGAGAGAGAGGAAGGCATCTTCCTCCAGGTGAAGGGGAGATAGGGGGAGGGGCGGAGTTGGAGAGGGGGAGAGGGGAGGCCAGGTAGGGTTGCTGGGGGTGGATTTCCTTTTGGCTGGCTTTTTTGAGGACAAAGAGTATAACGAAAATGTTTTTGTAAAGGCGCCTCTAATCCAGTGTATTCCGCGTCCTCGACCGTCGTGGGAGAGGCCGCGTGGACCCCCGCCATCTCGTGCAGTTCCCCGCCACCATCGATGACTGGTTCGCCGTCCACCGCCGCCGTTGCGTCGTTCACCGCCGCTGAGTCGATGCCTTCTCCGATGACTGGGTCGTCCTCCACCGCCGCCGCCGAGCCTCCGACCGTGTCGATGAACAGGGCAAAGTCCTCCGCCGAGCCGCCGATCGCGCTGGAGCACAGGTGAGCTTGAGCTGAGATGAGCCGGTAGCCGAGTTAGCTTCGATGGCGACGCTAGCAGTAGCATTGCTAGTCTTCGCCAGTCGGGACAACATTAACCGTGTTGTTGCAGGTCCAGGGTTGAGTTCAGTGTCTCCTGATAGTAGAAGTAATAGTAGTATTATTGACTTTCTGTCTATCCTTCCAGTCAGGGGCATGTTCCCTTTGCCTCAATGGCCAGTCAAGCACGATGCTAACACGTTAGCTCCAAAGCCAAGGTGCTTCGCTGATGTATTGTCGTGGAGATAAAAGTCACTGTGTATGTCCATTTCGCGTTCTTGACTCTCATTTTCAGAGGGTAAAGTATCCGAGGAGGTTTAAAATATAAATCCGTGATCCACAGTAGAAAAAGGAGGAAGTGGGGGATAATCCGAGCAGTTGTT
>NC_084751.1:13498626-13518626 GCF_033978785.1 Entelurus aequoreus | reverse complement strand
CGATTTGGTATTACGAGCAACCACTTGACAGTACGTGTTCAGTCTCTTACTTTCCGACATCTCGCTGCTAATCAGCATGCCGCCGCCACGGACGTCTCCGCCCTCTGACCTGCACGGCACTGGCATCCTGTGGCGACGAGCGCACGCTTCAAAAACACTGTTGTTATCCCAAGAGGACGCCAAGGGCACGTCCCTCCTTCCCTTACTTCCCTTCGGAGACATTGTATTGTTTTCTACCGAAGAGACTTACAGACAACGCCTCTCTCCGTGGCAAAGTGGTCGTCTTTCTGCCACACACCGACGACATAACAGTCACGCTTTTAGTCTATAATCGCTTCTTTTCTGTCCCCTCAACTCCCACTCTCAGACAAAAATGACCCCTCTTATCCCACTAAATGTTATTTTTCTTGTGCATCATAATACTGTCCTCATTTTGTAAACACCTTTTCATAGGTCCCCCTAATCAAACAGAAGATGCTGCAGTTTTATATGAAGCCCAGGAATATTAAGCTGGATTCATGAAGCAAGGACTTGTGCCTTTGCAAAGAGAAATAGGGACCTCTAGTGGTCGTTTAGGTTGGTGCACCTCTCCCATAAAACGACAAACTAGAGATAAAATGCTCATTCAAAAAACTATAAATAAATGAACATAAACACTCTAAAAAATGTAAATCAAATATACTGTACATACCTATAAAAGTGATTAGTATATGCATTAATCAATTATTAAAATTAAATATATAAAGTAAAAATAGTGAAAATAAGTCACTTTAAATTAATTGAAAATTAAATATATCTTCGAAGATGAACACTTAAGTACAATGTGTATCATAATGAAATTGTAGACTATAAATAAATAAAAATATAATAATTTTTGACATTCAACCCTAGATACCGTGATTGTTTTAATTTATTATTTCAATACGGGGGTCGGCAACGCGTGGCTTTCGAGCCACAAGCGGCTCTTTAGCGCCGCCCTAGTGGCTCCCCTGGAGCTTTTTCAAAAATGTATGAAAATGGAAAAAGATTAAGAAATAAATGTATTTTTGGTTTTAATATGGTTTCTTTAGGACAGGGGTGTCCAAAGTGCGGCCCGGGGGCCATTTGCGGCCCGCAGCAAATTGTTTACCGGCCCGCCACACATTCTGCAAAAATTGCAAAATTGATAATATTGCAAAAATTTAAAAAAACATTTAAAAAAGTGGAATGAGGTGAAATCTAACAAGAAAAAGTTGCAATGTTGACACAAAGCTGTGATGCAGGCTGTTTTTTTTCTTTTGTCTTTGTTTATTTTTCTTTTTTTTGCCATTGCTAAAAAAAAAAAAAAAAAGACTAAAAATCTATGTTATAATGAATTATTACTTAAAAAATATCACTTTAAAATGTTTTATGTGGAAAAAATATTGCATATATTGTGTGGTTGCCATAAAAAAACAAAGTTTTATTTGACAAAAGAGCATAATACAAACAAAATAATAGTTCAAACGTAGAATCGACAGATATATCTGAAGTTGATCTCGTAATTTAAGAGTTAAAAGTAAAAAAAAACTAATAAATGTATCACTTTATGAGTTGGGGACCTTTTGGATCCCAAATATATTTAGTAGGATTATATTTAACTTTTCACTGTGATTACTCACAAATTTTAAAGAATTAAAATCAATGGTGTCCTGCATTATTGATCTTTTAGGGCTCTAATTACTAAATACTGCATATTTCAGTTTTACTATAAAAAACAAAGTTCTCTGACAGAAAAGGCATAAAACCTTTTTTTTTTTTTAACTTTATATCAACCTCAAGTTGATATAGAGATTTACTGTAAGCGTTAAATAAAAAATAATAATAATAATTTGACTTATTTTGAACAGTTTAATGACTGAGACCCTTTATGGTCCCCGGGAGCCCTAAAAGTAAAAAAAAAAAAAAAAAAATCCATATATTTTGTTAAGGTTTGAAAATGAAAAATATCAAAATGGCCCCCGCATGCTTAAATTTTTCCGTGTGCGGCCCTCAGTGGAAAAAGTTTGGACACCCCTGCTGTAGGAGGACAAACATGACATAAACCTTCTTAATTGTCAGAAATCCCACTGTTTATGTTAAAGATCGGTAGGTTGTGAGTTCAAACCCCGGCCGAGTTAAACCAAAGACTATAAAAATGGGACCCATTACCTCCCTGCTTGGCACTCAGCATCATGGGTTGGAATTGGGGGTTAAATCACCAAAAATGATTCCCGGGCGCGGCCACCGCTGCTGCTCACTGCTCCCCGCACCGCCCAGGGGGTGATCAAGGGTGATGGGTCAAATGCAGAGAATAATTTCGCCACACCTCGTGTGTGTGTGACAATCATTGGTACTTTAACTTTAACTTAACATGCTTCACTGATGAGTGTATTTGGCTCGCGACATTTTGTCCTAATCTCGGAAGTCCTTGAACGCACTGTAGTGTGTTTACATGTACAACTTTCCTTGATGCTGCCACAGAAAGACGTGTTTTATGCCACTCCTTCTTTGTCTCTATTTGTCCATCAAACGTTTTATGCTGTGCGCAAATCCACAAAGGTGAGCTTTGTTGATGTTGTTGACTTGTGTGGAGTGCTAATCAGGGATATTTGGTCAGTGCATGACTGCAAGCTAATCGATGCTAATATGCTGTTTATGCTAGCTGTATGTACATATTGCAACATTATGCCTCGTATTTTAGGTATATTTGAGGTCATTTTATTTGTAGTTTCAGTTTTCTTCAACTTAACAACACACATCTTTACCTTTGGTCATTCTGAGCCAGTAATTTCCAGGGGTTGTCACACCCTCTGAAAAGCCTCCGTTTAAGTAATGTTTTCCAATGTTGTAAAAATGTGTAGAGTAAATATTACATTTCAACATTTCTGTCAACGAAGATTTGCGTCAGCCTGCGACACATAGACATTTTGATAGTAGGCTAATATAGCTAATATGGACAATTCCATCATGTGTTGCCTTCATTATAACACTTATATAAGGCTTTACATTTTTGGTTGATTTTTGGTCCAATATAGCTCTTTCGATGTTGTGGGTTGCCGACCCCTGGCGTAACAGTTTATCATATTTTATTTTTAAACTACATTGTACTCACTTTCTGAATTATCTTACTGTATATTAGTAATATACTTAAATAAAAGATATACAGTCGTGGTCAAAAGTGTACATACACTTGTAAAGAACATAATGTCATGGCTGTCTTGCGTTTCCAATCATTTCTACAACTCTTATTGTTTTGTGATAGAGTGATTGGAGCAGGCCTGGCCCTAACCAATCTGGCGCCCTAGGCAAGATTTTAGGTGGCGCCCCCCCCACATCGGCAGTGAAGTGTATATACTCACAAGAAACGAATAGCTTTGTCTTTGACCTTTTTTTTACTTAAAGAAAGCAAATTAACATATTATATGAGAATGTTATGTAATGATTATCTTTAACCGAATCACAGCAGTGCTCAAATTAAAAAACAGCATTCCCTCTCATGTGATATTGCTTAAGTAACATTAATGATGTGCACTTTAACAACTAGGCTTACAACTATACCCAATATATAAAGGGGTGGAAAAGTGACTATTACCTGCAGGGCAAACATTAGCTAACCAGAAGGCAATAACAATGTAAAAAAAAAAACACCTGCTTAAAAGATCTAATACAAATGTCCCTGAGGAATGTAAGGTGGGAGTACTGTAATTACCTAACGTTACATTATTATTTTCCATAACAATTTAGCCCCCTCCACAATATTAACCCGACGTTAAAGCAGAACTAGCTATTTATTGATTAGCAATTGCCGAATCATGTAACATTAGCTTAATGCTAAAAAGCCAGGTTACTATCACATTCTGTAACAGACAAATAATTTCATGTAGGCTAACGTTACCTACCTGCTACCTCTGTCTTTTTCTCGTTTCTCCTCTTCTTTTCTATTTTTTCTTCCCTGGGCACCTGACAGTTTTGGCCGTTTTGACATCTTGTGTTGATTTTTTGGTGGTGACGTCCAAAAAGAGTCATGATACGGAAATTACGCCCCCCCCCCCCTCGCACCGTGCGGGGGGTGGGGGGTGGGGGGGGGGGGGGGTGGGGGGGGGCGTAATGTTGTAACAAATAATATTTCTATTAAATAGGCTTTACTTTGCATTTTAATTAACATGGGATTATCTTTTGTATTTAGAAATAATAGTACCAACTTTTTTTTTTTCTTTTTTTTCTCCAACATTTGTGGCACTGGCGTGGCGCCCCCTGATGGACGGTGCCCTTAGCATTTGCCTATACGGCCTATGCCACGGGCCGGCCCTGGATTGGAGCACATACTTGTTGGTCGCAAAAAAGCATTCATGAAGTTTGGTTCTTTGATGAATGTATTATGGGTCTACTGAAAATGTGAGCAAATCTGCCGGGTCAAAAGTATACATACAGCAATGTTAATATTTGGTGACTTGTCCCTTAGCAAGTTTCACTGCAATAAGGTACTTTTGGTAGCCATCCACAAGCTTCTGGTTCAATTTTTGACCACTCCTCTTGACAAAATTGGTGCAGTTCAGCTATATGTGTTGGTTTTCTGACATGGACTTGTTTCTTCAGCATTGTCCACACGTTTAAGTCGGGACTTTGGGGAGGCCATTCTAAAACCTTAATTCTAGCCTGATTTAGCCATTCCTTTACCACTTTTGATGTGTGTTTGGGGTCATTGTCCTGTTGGAACACCCAACTGACCCCAAGACCCAACCTCAGGGCTGATGATTTTAGGTTGTCCTGAAGAATTTGGAGGTAATCCTCCTTTTACTCTCTGTAAAGCGCCAGTTCCATTGGCAGCAAAACAGGCCCAGAGCATAATACTACCACCACCATGCTTGATGGTAGGGATGGTGTTCCTGGGATTAAATGCTTAATTTGTTCTTTTTCCCAGAAGCTTGTGGATGGCTATAAGCGCCTTATTGCAGTGAAACTTGCCAAGGCACATGTAACCAAATATTAACATTTCTGTATATATATGTTTGACCCAGCAGATTTGGTCACATTTTCAGTAGACCCATAATAAATTCATGAAATAACCAAACTTCATGAATGTTTTTTTGTGACCATGTGCTCCAATCACTCTATCATAGTATTATAATGAATACTACTACTAAATACTATACTAATAATACATGTTATATGTCCTATTTTTTGTAGACCACTTATTAAGACATTTTAACGCACAATGTGTTTCTAATTATTTGATTTTAGTATTTTAAAGACAATAATCATCACATGCTTTTGTTTAATTGCATTGTGGTCACTAGATATTTTTATAGTATTTTATTCATGCATTTTTCCTTGCGTGGGAGAAATGGAATGGTGCTTTTGCTACATACGCTCCATTTTAAACAATACAATAGTAATCATAAATACAGTATGATAAACATTCAACAACAACAACAAAAAAACACCACTTGGCATCGTTAAATATTCCGTTTGTGTCGCTCATTAGCAGATGAGACAGAAGAGACACCCGTTCGCACAATGAGTTCATTGTGCCGCCTTGTGCCAAGGATTTGCATGTGTATGGAGTACTTAGTTACTTTGGGAATTAGAAGGTCTTTGTCACCATGAAGGTCCACAGTGGCAGCTTCCACGTGGCTGCCGGACGGCTTACAATTGCACTAACACCATGAGATCCAGGCATTGTGGCAAAGACCTGTTGACGCTGAATTGTATTAGGAGGCAGAAGGACGTGGAGTGTGATCCCACTCGGGACTACGCGGTGTAAACACCAACTATTGTTCCACTGCATCAAGAGAAGAGTTGCGAAGGCTGCTTGCAACAATGTCATGTAAGACAATTAGTCTCATCAGGCACGGATTTGTCGACGTATGTTTTTCATCTGGAGACAGAAGATGTTTAAAGAGGACACGATGTATAAACTTCAAATCAGAAGTATTTATTCCCTATTGGATACAGTTCTTGTACAATTTGTCTGAGCGCTATCTGTCCCTAGTAGCGTTTGATACGGCGACTTACACAGGGCTGTCGGGAGGCGCCCTCCCCGCCAAGATACAGTTGAACTCATAAGTTTACATACCCTGGGACACCCTGAGAAAAATCCACAAATAACTTCGGCTGGAATACAGGACTATCTGAAAAATTGTGGTGTGGCTGTTTCAAGATGCACAAAAAGGAGGCACTTGAAGAAAAATGGGCTGCGTGGTCGAGTCGCCAGAAGAAAGCCATTTCTGCGCAAATGTCATAAAGTATCCCGCTTACATTACGCCAAACAGCACAGAGACAAGCCTCAAAACTTCTGGAACAAAGTAATTTGGAGTGATGGCTTTCTTCTGGCGACTCGACCATGCATCCCATTTTTCTTCAAGTGCCTCCTTGTTGTGCATCTTGAAACAACCACACCACAATTTTTCAGATAGTCCTGTATTTCAGCTGAAGTTATTTGTGGATTTTTCTTTGCATCTCGAACAATTTTCCTGGCAGTTGTGGCTGAAATCTTTGCTGGTCTACCTGAATCCCTCATTTTCCACTTCTTAATCAGCGTTTGAACACTGCTGATTGGCATTCCCAATTCCTTGGATATCTTTTTATACCCCTTTCCTGTTTTATGCAGTTCAATTACCTTTTCTCGTAGATCCTTTGACAATTCTTTTGCCTTCCCCATGACTCTGAATCCAGAAACATCTGTGCAGCACTGGATGAAAGATGCAATGGTCTGTCAGAAGCCCAAAATGCCCAATTTGTCGACGTATGTTTTTCATCTGGAGACAGAAGATGTTTAAAGAGGACACGATGTATAAACTTAAAATCAGAAGTATTTATTCCCTATTGGATACAGTTCTTGTACAATTTGTCTGAGCGCTATCTGTCCCTAGTAGCGTTTGATACGGCGACTTACACAGGGCTGTCCGGAGGCGCCCTCCCCGCCAAGATACAGTTGAACTCATAAGTTTACATACCCTGGGACACCCTGAGAAAAATCCACAAATAACTTCGGCTGAAATACAGGACTATCTGAAAAATTGTGGTGTGGCTGTTTCAAGATGCACAATAAGGAGGCACTTGAAGAAAAATGGGCTGCGTGGTCGAGTCGCCAGAAGAAAGCCATTTCTGCGCAAATGTCATAAAGTATCCCGCTTACATAACGCCAAACAGCACAGAGACAAGCCTCAAAACTTCTGGAACAAAGTCATTTGGAGTGATGGCTTTCTTCTGGCGACTCGACCATGCATCCCATTTTTCTTCAAGTGCCTCCTTATTGTGCATCTTGAAACAACCACACCACAATTTTTCAGATAGTCCTGTATTTCAGCTGAAGTTATTTGTGGATTTTTCTTTGCATCTCGAACAATTTTCCTGGCAGTTGTGGCTGAAATCTTTGCTGGTCTACCTGAATCCCTCATTTTCCACTTCTTAATCAGCGTTTGAACACTGCTGATTGGCATTCCCAATTCCTTGGATATCTTTTTATACCCCTTTCCTGTTTTATGCAGTTCAATTACCTTTTCTCGTAGATCCTTTGACAATTATTTTGCCTTCCCCATGACTCTGAATCCAGAAACATCTGTGCAGCACTGGATGAAAGATGCAATGGTCTGTCAGAAGCCCAAAATGCCCAATTTGTCGACGTATGTTTTTCATCTGGAGACAGAAGATGTTTAAAGAGGACACGATGTATAAACTTCAAATCAGAAGTATTTATTCCCTATTGGATACAGTTCTTGTACAATTTGTCTGAGCGCTATCTGTCCCTAGTAGCGTTTGATACGGCGACTTACACAGGGCTGTCCGGAGGCGCCCTCCCCGCCAAGATACAGTTGAGCTCATAAGTTTACATACCCTGGGACACCCTGAGAAAAATCCACAAATAACTTCGGCTGAAATACAGGACTATCTGAAAAATTGTGGTGTGGCTGTTTCAAGATGCACAATAAGGAGGCACTTGAAGAAAAATGGGCTGCATGGTCGAGTCGCCAGAAGAAAGCCATTTCTGCGCAAATGTCATAAAGTATCCCGCTTACATTACGCCAAACAGCACAGAGACAAGCCTCAAAACTTCTGGAAAAAAGTAATTTGGAGTGATGGCTTTCTTCTGGCGACTCGACCATGCATCCCATTTTTCTTCAAGTGCCTCCTTATTGTGCATCTTGAAACAACCACACCACAATTTTTCAGATAGTCCTGTATTTCAGCTGAAGTTATTTGTGGATTTTTCTTTGCATCTCGAACAATTTTCCTGGCAGTTGTGGCTGAAATCTTTGCTGGTCTACCTGAATCCCTCATTTTCCACTTCTTAATCAGCGTTTGAACACTGCTGATTGGCATTCCCAATTCCTTGGATATCTTTTTATACCCCTTTCCTGTTTTATGCAGTTCAATTACCTTTTCTCGTAGATCCTTTGACAATTCTTTTGCCTTCCCCATGACTCTGAATCCAGAAACATCTGTGCAGCACTGGATGAAAGATGCAATGGTCTGTCAGAAGCCCAAAATGCCCAATTTGTCGACGTATGTTTTTCATCTGGAGACAGAAGATGTTTAAAGAGGACACGATGTATAAACTTAAAATCAGAAGTATTTATTCCCTATTGGATACAGTTCTTGTACAATTTGTCTGAGCGCTATCTGTCCCTAGTAGCGTTTGATACGGCGACTTACACAGGGCTGTCCGGAGGCGCCCTCCCCGCCAAGATACAGTTGAACTCATAAGTTTACATACCCTGGGACACCCTGAGAAAAATCCACAAATAACTTCGGCTGAAATACAGGACTATCTGAAAAATTGTGGTGTGGCTGTTTCAAGATGCACAATAAGGAGGCACTTGAAGAAAAATGGGCTGCGTGGTCGAGTCGCCAGAAGAAAGCCATTTCTGCGCAAATGTCATAAAGTATCCCGCTTACATAACGCCAAACAGCACAGAGACAAGCCTCAAAACTTCTGGAACAAAGTCATTTGGAGTGATGGCTTTCTTCTGGCGACTCGACCATGCATCCCATTTTTCTTCAAGTGCCTCCTTATTGTGCATCTTGAAACAACCACACCACAATTTTTCAGATAGTCCTGTATTTCAGCTGAAGTTATTTGTGGATTTTTCTTTGCATCTCGAACAATTTTCCTGGCAGTTGTGGCTGAAATCTTTGCTGGTCTACCTGAATCCCTCATTTTCCACTTCTTAATCAGCGTTTGAACACTGCTGATTGGCATTCCCAATTCCTTGGATATCTTTTTATACCCCTTTCCTGTTTTATGCAGTTCAATTACCTTTTCTCGTAGATCCTTTGACAATTATTTTGCCTTCCCCATGACTCTGAATCCAGAAACATCTGTGCAGCACTGGATGAAAGATGCAATGGTCTGTCAGAAGCCCAAAATGCCCAATTTGTCGACGTATGTTTTTCATCTGGAGACAGAAGATGTTTAAAGAGGACACGATGTATAAACTTCAAATCAGAAGTATTTATTCCCTATTGGATACAGTTCTTGTACAATTTGTCTGAGCGCTATCTGTCCCTAGTAGCGTTTGATACGGCGACTTACACAGGGCTGTCCGGAGGCGCCCTCCCCGCCAAGATACAGTTGAGCTCATAAGTTTACATACCCTGGGACACCCTGAGAAAAATCCACAAATAACTTCGGCTGAAATACAGGACTATCTGAAAAATTGTGGTGTGGCTGTTTCAAGATGCACAATAAGGAGGCACTTGAAGAAAAATGGGCTGCATGGTCGAGTCGCCAGAAGAAAGCCATTTCTGCGCAAATGTCATAAAGTATCCCGCTTACATTACGCCAAACAGCACAGAGACAAGCCTCAAAACTTCTGGAAAAAAGTAATTTGGAGTGATGGCTTTCTTCTGGCGACTCGACCATGCATCCCATTTTTCTTCAAGTGCCTCCTTATTGTGCATCTTGAAACAACCACACCACAATTTTTCAGATAGTCCTGTATTTCAGCTGAAGTTATTTGTGGATTTTTCTTTGCATCTCGAACAATTTTCCTGGCAGTTGTGGCTGAAATCTTTGCTGGTCTACCTGAATCCCTCATTTTCCACTTCTTAATCAGCGTTTGAACACTGCTGATTGGCATTCCCAATTCCTTGGATATCTTTTTATACCCCTTTCCTGTTTTATGCAGTTCAATTACCTTTTCTCGTAGATCCTTTGACAATTCTTTTGCCTTCCCCATGACTCTGAATCCAGAAACATCTGTGCAGCACTGGATGAAAGATGCAATGGTCTGTCAGAAGCCCAAAATGCCCAATTTGTCGACGTATGTTTTTCATCTGGAGACAGAAGATGTTTAAAGAGGACACGATGTATAAACTTAAAATCAGAAGTATTTATTCCCTATTGGATACAGTTCTTGTACAATTTGTCTGAGCGCTATCTGTCCCTAGTAGCGTTTGATACGGCGACTTACACAGGGCTGTCCGGAGGCGCCCTCCCCGCCAAGATACAGTTGAACTCATAAGTTTACATACCCTGGGACACCCTGAGAAAAATCCACAAATAACTTCGGCTGAAATACAGGACTATCTGAAAAATTGTGGTGTGGCTGTTTCAAGATGCACAATAAGGAGGCACTTGAAGAAAAATGGGCTGCGTGGTCGAGTCGCCAGAAGAAAGCCATTTCTGCGCAAATGTCATAAAGTATCCCGCTTACATAACGCCAAACAGCACAGAGACAAGCCTCAAAACTTCTGGAACAAAGTCATTTGGAGTGATGGCTTTCTTCTGGCGACTCGACCATGCATCCCATTTTTCTTCAAGTGCCTCCTTATTGTGCATCTTGAAACAACCACACCACAATTTTTCAGATAGTCCTGTATTTCAGCTGAAGTTATTTGTGGATTTTTCTTTGCATCTCGAACAATTTTCCTGGCAGTTGTGGCTGAAATCTTTGCTGGTCTACCTGAATCCCTCATTTTCCACTTCTTAATCAGCGTTTGAACACTGCTGATTGGCATTCCCAATTCCTTGGATATCTTTTTATACCCCTTTCCTGTTTTATGCAGTTCAATTACCTTTTCTCGTAGATCCTTTGACAATTATTTTGCCTTCCCCATGACTCTGAATCCAGAAACATCTGTGCAGCACTGGATGAAAGATGCAATGGTCTGTCAGAAGCCCAAAATGCCCAATTTGTCGACGTATGTTTTTCATCTGGAGACAGAAGATGTTTAAAGAGGACACGATGTATAAACTTCAAATCAGAAGTATTTATTCCCTATTGGATACAGTTCTTGTACAATTTGTCTGAGCGCTATCTGTCCCTAGTAGCGTTTGATACGGCGACTTACACAGGGCTGTCCGGAGGCGCCCTCCCCGCCAAGATACAGTTGAGCTCATAAGTTTACATACCCTGGGACACCCTGAGAAAAATCCACAAATAACTTCGGCTGAAATACAGGACTATCTGAAAAATTGTGGTGTGGCTGTTTCAAGATGCACAATAAGGAGGCACTTGAAGAAAAATGGGCTGCGTGGTCGAGTCGCCAGAAGAAAGCCATTTCTGCGCAAATGTCATAAAGTATCCCGCTTACATAACGCCAAACAGCACAGAGACAAGCCTCAAAACTTCTGGAACAAAGTCATTTGGAGTGATGGCTTTCTTCTGGCGACTCGACCATGCATCCCATTTTTCTTCAAGTGCCTCCTTATTGTGCATCTTGAAACAACCACACCACAATTTTTCAGATAGTCCTGTATTTCAGCTGAAGTTATTTGTGGATTTTTCTTTGCATCTCGAACAATTTTCCTGGCAGTTGTGGCTGAAATCTTTGCTGGTCTACCTGAATCCCTCATTTTCCACTTCTTAATCAGCGTTTGAACACTGCTGATTGGCATTCCCAATTCCTTGGATATCTTTTTATACCCCTTTCCTGTTTTATGCAGTTCAATTACCTTTTCTCGTAGATCCTTTGACAATTATTTTGCCTTCCCCATGACTCTGAATCCAGAAACATCTGTGCAGCACTGGATGAAAGATGCAATGGTCTGTCAGAAGCCCAAAATGCCCAATTTGTCGACGTATGTTTTTCATCTGGAGACAGAAGATGTTTAAAGAGGACACGATGTATAAACTTCAAATCAGAAGTATTTATTCCCTATTGGATACAGTTCTTGTACAATTTGTCTGAGCGCTATCTGTCCCTAGTAGCGTTTGATACGGCGACTTACACAGGGCTGTCCGGAGGCGCCCTCCCCGCCAAGATACAGTTGAGCTCATAAGTTTACATACCCTGGGACACCCTGAGAAAAATCCACAAATAAATTCGGCTGAAATACAGGACTATCTGAAAAATTGTGGTGTGGCTGTTTCAAGATGCACAATAAGGAGGCACTTGAAGAAAAATGGGCTGCGTGGTCGAGTCGCCAGAAGAAAGCCATTTCTGCGCAAATGTCATAAAGTATCCCGCTTACATAACGCCAAACAGCACAGAGACAAGCCTCAAAACTTCTGGAACAAAGTCATTTGGAGTGATGGCTTTCTTCTGGCGACTCGACCATGCATCCCATTTTTCTTCAAGTGCCTCCTTATTGTGCATCTTGAAACAACCACACCACAATTTTTCAGATAGTCCTGTATTTCAGCTGAAGTTATTTGTGGATTTTTCTTTGCATCTCGAACAATTTTCCTGGCAGTTGTGGCTGAAATCTTTGCTGGTCTACCTGAATCCCTCATTTTCCACTTCTTAATCAGCGTTTGAACACTGCTGATTGGCATTCCCAATTCCTTGGATATCTTTTTATACCCCTTTCCTGTTTTATGCAGTTCAATTACCTTTTCTCGTAGATCCTTTGACAATTATTTTGCCTTCCCCATGACTCTGAATCCAGAAACATCTGTGCAGCACTGGATGAAAGATGCAATGGTCTGTCAGAAGCCCAAAATGCCCAATTTGTCGACGTATGTTTTTCATCTGGAGACAGAAGATGTTTAAAGAGGACACGATGTATAAACTTCAAATCAGAAGTATTTATTCCCTATTGGATACAGTTCTTGTACAATTTGTCTGAGCGCTATCTGTCCCTAGTAGCGTTTGATACGGCGACTTACACAGGGCTGTCCGGAGGCGCCCTCCCCACCAAGATACAGTTGAACTCATAAGTTTACCTACCCTGGGACACCCTGAGAAAAATCCACAAATAACTTCGGCTGAAATACAGGACTATCTGAAAAATGGTGGTGTGGCTGTTTCAAGATGCACAAAAAGGAGGCACTTGAAGAAAAATGGGCTGCATGGTCGAGTCGCCAGAAGAAAGCCATTTCTGCGCAAATGTCATAAAGTATCCCGCTTACATTACGCCAAACAGCACAGAGACAAGCCTCAAAACTTCTGGAACAAAGTAATTTGGAGTGATGGCTTTCTTCTGGCGACTCGACCATGCATCCCATTTTTCTTCAAGTGCCTCCTTATTGTGCATCTTGAAACAACCACACCACAATTTTTCAGATAGTCCTGTATTTCAGCTGAAGTTATTTGTGGATTTTTCTTTGCATCTCGAACAATTTTCCTGGCAGTTGTGGCTGAAATCTTTGCTGGTCTACCTGAATCCCTCATTTTCCACTTCTTAGCCAGCGTTTGAACACTGCTGATTGGCATTCCCAATTCCTTGGATATCTTTTTATACCCCTTTCCTGTTTTATGCAGTTCAATTACCTTTTCTCGTAGATCCTTTGACAATTCTTTTGCCTTCCCCATGACTCTGAATCCAGAAACATCTGTGCAGCACTGGATGAAAGATGCAATGGTCTGTCAGAAGCCCAAAAAGTCACTGACCTTTTATACACACGCACTAATTACAAACAAACAGGTCACATGTGAAGATTGGAACCTTGATTAGCCATTCAAACCTGTTTGTATCAACTTTTGTGCATGTTATCAGATCAAAGTCACTGGGGTATGTAAACTTTTGATCAGGGTCATTTTGGTACTTTCTTTTGTCATTTTGATTTAAAAAGAGTAAACACAGTTGTTTGCCAATAAATACCTCCACACAACCATTACGCATGAGTGGAAGAAAGGTTTTTGTGTTATCATTCATATTCTCTGAAGAATGGCCAAGAAATCATAAATTCTCCCAGGGTATGTAAACTTATGAGCACGACTGTACATCACAATGTATGAATATGCAATGAGGTGTCTGCTTCCAGGGGTGAAATCGTACTCTGCCTTCTCTTTCCTGGAATCCGACTTCATATCTGGTGTTGTCCTTCAGACCTCGGCGAAGAAGCCACATCAACAGTAGCAAGAATGTGGACGATTAAGAGTGAACGTGAACGTGAACTTGGATCCAGTTTCAACTGGAACTTTGAGGATATGATTAGTTGCACGGCCTATTCTAAGCATATATATACTAAACATTTCTTAATCACTTCATCATCTTAATTATATCCCAACATAATACATCCCGACGGATTTAAAAAAATGTATCCCATCTGCTTTAACTTCTCTTGACTGTTATTCATTACGATAACGCTTCAGACAGAAGGTTTGCCATTTACGGGCCCTCCCATTGCCGCGAGGAAGCTCAGTTTGTTGGGGGTTTAATGAGCACACACGGGTCCTGAATGATAGATGAGTAAATAAAAACACAAGGAGAAACACAATCCACCTATATGTTTTTGCTCCACATATAACTTACACAAACGTGTGTGAGTGACAGGAAGAAAAGCTCGCTTGCTCAACTGTATATTTTTCAGACTCTTTTTCAGGGAATACATTTAATTACATGGTACAATGAACCAATCAAAACCAATTTCATATTAAGTACGTGATTACTCCAAACGTACAGCATGAAGCGGAACTGGGTACAATAAATTGTCTAAATTTTATGAAACAGGTTGTTTTTTTTGTCAACTTACAAAAACAAAATGGTAATTTCAGACAATGATAAAATTAATTAGGGATAAATAAAAAATACCAATTGAACCATGAAAACCAATGTCTTATTAATTACCTAAAACTACTACTACTACTACAAATTACCTAAATCGGACTGGACACTGGCCGAGAGTTAGTGGGCGGCCGAGGGTGGAGTCGGCTCTCTTGGTTGCTTTGTTGGGTCTGCTCCTTATGGATAAATAAAAAATACCAATTGAACAATGAAAACCAATGTCTTATTAATTACCTAAGACTACCACTACTACTACTACAAATTACCTAAATCAGACTGGACACTGGCCGAGAGTTAGTGGGCGGCCGAGGGTGGAGTCGGCTCTCTTGGTTGCTTTGTTGGGTCTGCTCCTTATGGATAAATAAAAAATACCAATTGAACAATGAAAACCAATGTCTTATTAATTACCTAAGACTACTACTACTACTACTACAAATTACCTAAATCAGACTGGACACTGGCCGAGAGTTAGTGGGCGGCCGAGGGTGGAGTCGGCTCTCTTGGTTGCTTTGTTGGGTCTGCTCCTTATGGATAAATAAAAAATACCAATTGAACAATGAAAACCAATGTCTTATTAATTACCTAAGACTACTACTACTACTACTACTACAAATTACCTAAATCAGACTGGACACTGGCCGAGAGTTAGTGGGCGGCCGAGGGTGGAGTCGGCTCTCTCGGTTGCTTTGTTGGGTCTGCTCCTTATGGATAAATAAAAAATACCAATTGAACAATGAAAACCAATGTCTTATTAATTACCTAAGACTACTACTACTACTACTACAAATTACCTAAATCAGACTGGACACTGGCCGAGAGTTAGTGGGCGGCCGAGGGTGGAGTTGGCTCTCTTGGTTGCTTTGTTGGGTCTGCTCCTTATGGATAAATAAAAAATACCAATTGAACAATGAAAACCAATGTCTTATTAATTACCTAAGACTACTACTACTACTACTACAAATTACCTAAATCAGACTGGACACTGGCCGAGAGTTAGTGGGCGGCCGAGGGTGGAGTCGGCTCTCTTGGTTGCTTTGTTGGGTCTGCTCCTGTCTCTGGCCATGCTCCCCCCACCCCAGCAGACGATGGCGTGGAACACCACAGAGGCCACCACAGTGTATATGTTTTGATTTTGTTATTATTGTTCTACTTTTCGGGCTGTATGTAGAAGTGACTGGTTGCATCAGCTCCTTTGTGTTCTTTGATGTTTCCCTCTTACACACATGTTTATGTGTGCTATGGCTATGAGGTTTTTTTTCCTTGGCCTCAGTCTGGACCCCCTCTCCAGGGGCCCAGGCTTATAGACCGAATATTTTTGTTTTCTCAACAATATCAGCTTCATATGAGAATTGTGTTAAAAATACAAAAAAATCATAAAAACAAATAAAAATCGACTAATTAAAGTTAAACAGCAAATGGATAAAAATCTATCTATCCGTCTTCTTCCGCTTATCCGAGATCGGGTCGCAGGTCCAGAAGCCTAAGCAGAGAAGCCCAGACTCTCCTCTCCCCAGCTTCCCCAGGGGGATTCTGAGGCATTCCCAGACATAGCCTCCCTAACGTGTCCTGGGTTTTCCCCTTTGCCTCCTACCGGTCGGACGTGCCCTAAACACCTCCCCAGGGAACCATCCGGACGGGCATCCAGACCAGATGCTCTAACCACCCCATCTGGCTCCTCTCCATGTGGTGGAGCAGCGGCTTTACGCTGAGCTCTTCTTGAATGACAGAACTTCTCAATCCATGGATGAAAATAAATACCGTATTTAAGCCGCACTCACCAAACTGTAGAAGAAATAAATATTTTTGCAAAAGGTAGTGGCACTGCAGATGTATACCGGTACGAAAAAACATTTGTAAACGTTTATTTGCATACCTATTTTTTTTTCCCAAAGAGTGCCTTTAACACAGCAGTAAAACGGCTGCTCAAACAAAACAGAAGTCATCGTCATGGACCCAGTAGCTGCTCCAATCAGCTAAACAGACTCAATAAGTCCACGGTAAAGTTTTGGTGAATTTACTGAGGAATTTTGTGTAACCGAAACAATACAAAAATAATGGCTTTGTAAGTTAATAATACTAAAACAGACACTCGTAAACGTGTTAGCATATTAGCTAATGACGTTACCTTGATTACATTACGATAGCACATACAAATATGCATGAAAACACTCCTACGGACATCACACATGTGAGTAAGAATTGTTTTGGTTATATTGTAAAACTTACAAATGTTGCTTGGAGCGATGAATGAAGTATCCATACGGGAAGGCTGTCCACAAGGTTGCGGAGTGTGTTTATAGGAATTTTCCACCATTCTTCCAAAAGTGCATTGGTGAGGTCACACACTGATGTTGATCGAGAAGGCCTGGCTCTCAGTCGCCGTTCTAATTCATCCCAAAGTTGTTCTATCGGGTTCAGGTTAGGACTCTGTGCAGGCCAGTCAAGTTGATTTACACCAGACTCCGTCATTGATGCCTTTATGGACCTTGCTTTGTGCACTGGTGCACAGTCATGTTGAAATTGTCCAAAATGTTTTGGTATCCTGGAGCATTCAAAGTTCCTTTCACTGGAACTTAGGGGCCAAGCCCAACTCCTGAAAAACAACCCCACACCATAATTCCTCCTCCACCAAATTTCACATTCGTTCTCCTGGCAACCTCCAAACCCAGACCCGTCCATCAGATTGCCAGATGGAAAAGCGTGATTCATCACTCCAGAGAACGTGTCTCCACTGCTCTAGAGTCCACTGCATCCGACGCTTTGCATTGGACTTGGTGATGTATGGCTTAGATGCAGCTGCCTGGCCATGGAAACCCATTCCATGAAGCTCTCTGCGTACTGTACGTGGGTTAATTGCCAGGTCACATGAAGTTTGGAGCTCTGTAGCAACTGACTGTGCAGAAAGTCGGCGACCTCTTTGCACTATGCGCTTCACTTGTACTTCCGGTTTGAACCACTAAACAGAAGGAAATACTGTAGACGTTCACCCCGCAGCACCTGCATCGGGCGAACTCGTCCAAAAGATGGCGCCATAGTACAACAATAACACACCTTTTCAGTCGTCTTTGCTTGTGTTTTCCATCCATTTTCTACCTCTTGTGCCTCTTGGGGTGCTGGAGCCTTTCCCAGCTGCACTCGGGCGGAAGGCGGGGTACACCCTGGACAAGTCGCCACCTCGTGGCATGCTTGTTTTTTTTTATGAAAACTATTTGTTGATCACAAAACATTATGGCCACCAGCGAAGATAAATCCATAACTTAACCACACCATTTTATAAGCCACAGGGGTCAAAGCGTAGAAAAAAAAGTAACGGCTTAAAGTCCAGAATTAACCGTGCATATGTTCATTATGTGCTGTCCCTATTTTAAATAAAGAAGAAATAAATCTAAATCAATGAAAACAAATGTCTTATTAATTACATATATACTTATAAGATTATACCCTTATGGAAAGTGAAGTGGGGAAAAAAAAGTACAGTAAATAGTGAAACAATTTAGATATCACAAAACAATTTCTTGTCCATTTTTTCCGAAAACCAAAAAGACAATTCCAGCTTTATATGAGACTTGTGTTAAAATAATAACAAAATAATGATTCATAAATCACCATGGACAAGTCACCACCTCATCGCAGGCTAGTGTTTTATGAAAAATATTTGTTAAATTAAAAACATTATGGCCACAGCGAAGAAAAATCCATAAATTGGCCGCACCATTTTATAAGCCACAGGGTTCAAAGCGTAGAAAATAAGTAACGGCCGTGCATATGTTCATTAATGTGTGCTGTCCCCATTTTATATAAAGAAAAAATACATCTAAATCAATGAAAATAAATGTGTTATTAATTACTTATATACTTCAAAAACGCAATTGTACAAAATGAAGCGGGGAAAAATAGCATGCAGTAAATAGTAAAACCATTTAGATATCACAAAACAATTTCTTGTCCATTTTTCAGAAAACCAAAAAGACAATTCCAGGTTTATATGAGACTTGTGTTAAAAGAATCACAAAATAATGATTAATAAATCACCCTGTACAAGTCGCCACCTCATCGGAGGCTTGTGTTTTATGAAATATTTGTTGAATTAAAAACATTATGGCCACAGCGAAGAAAAATCCATAAATTTGCCGCACCATTTTATAAGCCACAGGGTTCAAAGCGTAGGGAAAAAAAGTAGCGGCTTAAAGTCCATAATTAATCGTGCATATGTTCATTAATATGTGATGTCCCTATTTTAAATAAAGAAGAGATACATCTAAATCAATGAAAACAAATGTCTTGTTAATGGAAAATTAATTGTAGAAAAGGAAGTGGGGAAAAAAAACTTACAGTAAAGAGTAAAACAATTTAGATGCCACAAATTTCTTGTCCATTTTTCTGAAAACCAAAAAGACAATTCCAGCTTTATATGAGACCTGTGTTAGAAGAATAACAAAATAACGATTCATCAATACAAAATACAAACCAACCAATGAAAACCAATATCTTATTTCCTTAATTCCTTAAAATCAAATGTACATAATTAGTGGGGGGAAAAAGTACAGTAAATGGTAAAAAAAAAAAAAAAAAAAAAAAAACTTTTTCTTGACTATTCCCGACAAACAAAACGACAATTTCAGCTTCCATTGAGACTTATTAAAAAATAACAAAACAAATCAAATACAAATGTAATGAAATAGTTGACCAAAGTAGGCACATTTTATTTAATTGTCTTTTTTTTTGAATGACAACATTATTACTCAAAATCTTGGCTAATATTTCAATCTATGTTCCAGGAAGTCCTTAAAGCGACATATGAACTTTTGATCCTGCACGCCGATATAGACCCGACTTCCTTTCAATCAGTGCATTAAGCCCCCGTTATCTCTTCCCAGCTCCTCTTCCTCCCCCTGCTTTGAGTCAGATGTACGTTGCCTCGCAGCAGGCTGAGAAAGCAATGAGAGAGGATGAAACATGGATACCACAAAGAGTGAATCAAAGTCCCCGGAGTGTCCGCGGCACGCGTTTCCTCAGCCTTGCAGAAGTGGATTATTGTGGGGAATAGTTTGCTGCTGCTGCACACCCAGCTCCCAGAATGCAGCGGGACAACTCAAGTCTTTTT